>NW_028301569.1:11572500-11845000 GCF_042242905.1 Orbicella faveolata | reverse complement strand
AAGAAATTTCCTCTCCTTCTTTTTTCAGAAAAATGCTGATGTCAGCATTTTTGTTGAGATTCAAGGCTAATTATCTCGAAAAAATGCACAGCTACCCCCATTTTTCTTTGTGGATTCCAATAGCCCTTGCAAAGATCTATTTTTGCCATGTGGTTCTGACCTGGCGCAAAAACCTTTGTGTTTAGTAGGCACAGTCCTTAAGTGCCAGCGGTTTTCCAGTTATAATTAAATTTCAACCTGCAACCTGCAACCTGCAAAATATACCTTCTGCGAAAACAGCCATATTTGAAAATCACCCTATAATGCATTGCAAGCTCAGTATTGAATAAATGTATATTATGTATGCCAATGGATTGTGTCTCTGTTGATACCTTACTGATTCCAGTTGCAAAATAGAGCGGTTTTCAATTGAGCGTCGAAAGTAACCAGACAATTACTTTGGTTTTGGTTTTACGACACTCAACTGAAAAGTGCTCTACCTGCTTTGATAACAAATTTTTTTTTTTTTTTTTGGAGTGGTGGATGATTGGAGTGATGATGACACTGACATAATATTTACAATTGAATAATGATAAATGTGTCTAAATTCTTAGGCTTTTTTTTTGTCCAATACTTTGGACAACTTCACCAAGATGTGCTGAATGAACTCTTTAGTTTCTGAAAGGATTATTTACGACTTAAAAGTCAAAATATTCAAGCAACTAGCTGGCAAAAAGAAAACATCAGTGCAATTGAGCAATAACCAATTGGGCCTCACTGCCAAGTAAGCTAAAGAAACTCATGCCAAAAAGGATTTTTAAACACAAGCTGAAACAGTTTTTACTTAACCATTGTTAACCTTAGTTAGTAGTAGTATTGTTAATCCTAGTTCTAGTTTTAAACCTTAGTTTTAGTCTCACGTTTTTAGCTTTTATTACTTCTGTAATTTAAACATTTACTGTATATTTTAGACTTTTATTTTTTAGAGGACCCTTCTGAAAACCACCTCTAGGTGATTGGAGGCCTCCTCTTAAAATATTACTTTATTATTATTTATCAATTCTTTTTGCACACTAGGGTTTTATATTTTAAATTATCAAACGAATTGTCATGACACCACCCAATATATAAGAATATATTTTCTCCAAAGAAGCGGCCAAAGTAATGCAGCAATGCTGCCTCAAAATCACCTTTAAATAGTTTATACTTAAATGTCCCAAGCCCGGGAAAGGAAAGCACATTTCAGTGAGGCCATATTCAAACCCCGCAAATGCATCTTTCATTTTTATTTGTTTTCATTTTTTTGCAGCTTGCATTTCACGATGTGTACAATGGATTTTCTTTTGTTAAAATAGAATTGCAAAACTCAACAACAAAGCAGCAATATAAATTTTGTAAAAAACCTGCAGCACTTGCATGGATACACCAATTATTGAATTTGTTTGACCATAAATAGTATTCTAATCCTCAGTCCTTTGCCAAACGCTTTATTTCAAAAACTTGATTGATATTAGACCATATTAGTGTCTCATGAAAAATCTCTGCTCCTGGACCCTTCCCCTAAATTTCCACAATTCAATCCATTCTCCCTCCGTCTTCTCCAACCTCCACTCCCCCCCCCCCCCCCCCCCCAATTGACCAAGGCAAATTTTTTCCTGGGCTCCTAAAAAAGTGGCTTGGGCTCCTTAAAAATTTCCTTAGGCAACAGCTCTGATTTTGGTCATTTGGGTCTGTTTCGAAAATAAACTTCACTTTAGCGTATTCCTCTTGAAGATTTTGTTCTCTTTCATTTCTCTCCCGTGCTCTTCTTTTCAAATGCTGAATTGTGTGTGCTCTAATATATTGTATTTCAACCAGTCCCAGATGCTTCGACTGTCTGACAATAATATTCTTCATGGCCTTTTGCTAACCAACTTGGTATCTTTTCTGTGATATCATTAACATAGTCTTCGTCACCTAATAGAGAACAATTCATTTTCCAGAGACCAGGCCCTTTAAAGGTAGGTAGGTAGGTAAAGGTAAAACTTTATTTATGCAGGGTGGCCCATTCAGCACAGTGGCTGGTATCCAGAGGGGCCCTGCTAAATACAATTTCTAAAAATATAAAACGTCTAATAGTATAAAATAGTTATAAAAATAGAGTTAAAAAAAAAAACTAACGCCTAGTAGTTGAAATAGTAGTTGATATCGTTAGAATCATTTACAAGTTCCAGGGAAATTGCAGCATGATCTGTTTTAATGGATGGAATTATATCTGTTGTTTTAACTAGACCATGTAACGTATTTGAAATCAGCCAGTAATCCAAACAACAAAAAATCATTGGAGAATTTTGGCTCCAAGTAAAACTTTTTCTTTCAGGGTTCTTGACAATCCATATATCAAAAAGATCAAAACTGCTCGTCCAATTATTATGGGCCGAAAATCACGAGTTGCTGGAGAGTGCTAGAGTGGAGAGTCAAGAGCATGCAACGGGGAGAAAAATCTGCGAAGAGTTAAACTCTTGCATGAAATCTAGTAAAATACCTTAATTGAGATATACAGATCTTGTGACGTATGTTTCAATCCGTAACATTTTGGTTCAAACATGTTGGTCTAATGCGACCACTGCCAAAATTTAGAACTTGCTAAATTTTTGCCAATTTTTTTCCTCGCCAAAAATTGGAAATATTTGAATTCGCTCTAGTGCGACCCGGCCCAGCCTAATTAGTTGGTTTAAGGTCATACTCCACTGATAAGTGTTTTTTAGCGTCATGTGTCACTGTATGATTAAGTTGTGTCTACAAAATGTGTCGTATATTGCCACATTCCACGAGCATGTGTTAATTATGCATGCATATTCATAAGCGGACTGTAATGGTCAAAGCTTTGGTACTAGTTACACTTGATATTTATACAACATACTTAGGTAACTTTATAACTATTATAACTTACATTTAGTTTTTATTGGCTACGCATAAGCAAAAATTAAGTTTACATTTAAGTTGTGTAAAACAAACAAAAAACTTGCTCACCTCTTGAACCTCTTCACATTCGCCATTTCGCTCCTCACAGCCTCAATGATGCTTCAAACTTAACGCAGTGAAACACCTCAACGAACACAGAACCCCACGCTTGCTTTCTTCATCCAACCAGGCGTTGAAAAACAAGGTAAAACTACAAAATTGTTAAAAATGTTTTCCGGGGTGTCTAGTTGAATTTCCGCCATCTTGTTTCTTGTGAATCTCGGCGCCAGATTCCGAACTGTCTACAGGAAGTCGACGTCGATCATTATACCCCGGAAGTACATCGACTTGAACATCCGGTATCTTGACGGATGACTTTCAAATGTTTTTTCGTATGCTACAACAGCTTTTCTGCAGTCACGGTAAGACGGAAATCTTATACAGAAGAGCGCAAATCGAAATTTCCTTGATGTTCTGTGAGTGGGCGTGAATGTTTGGCCAGGCCTTTCAAACAGAGATAAAAAATAAAAAAAATAAATATCTCTAAGCAATTAGTGCATAGTGACGAGCATCTACCATAAAAAAAAGCTACCAAATATACAAAGCAAGTTTAATTTAATTTGACATGTTTAAGATAATCTTAAATTGATTTTATTTTTTAGTAGAGTATCGGATGCCGCGTGCAGCACATGCGATAATGGGACAACAGGATTTGAATCTCAGGAATTTGACAACTTGTTATAAGATGAACAAACATTTTTTTAGGGAGTGTCCAGGAAGTAGAACTCTGCTCTGACACAAGTTTATTCTACTTGACAACGGAAGGACAATTTTTTGTTTGTAAAAATAGAGAGGTTAAGCATGACGTTTACGGCAAACGGCAAACGGCAAAAATGGAACAAAAACACGGGCACAAAAACAAGGATTAAGTAACGACGGTACACGCAGAAATAACAAGTCTTACGGGGTAGCCCTGGAAGAGAAACTATGCTGGACTATGACAGACTTAAAACGAAACAACTGGCCAGTTTAATCCAAGGTGCGCCCCACTTGAAATAAGTTTATTTAACAATCAACAATTATATGTTCTTTCGTGTGAACATTTCCATTATCCCGCAGACTGACAGAGCATCAAAGAAACAGGATACTTCTTAAACTTTGTTGTTTTAAAGAGTGAATGTCTGTTAAATTTGATTCCTTTTCATATAAGCTTATCTTAAATTACCGCACAACACGCAACGCTAGATAAACGTCATTTACAAGGAAACTCTATCATCACCTAAAATAGAAAAAGGACAACGGATGGGATGATAGGCCAAAACAATGTGCCCAATATCTGCCAAGGTTACTGTTTAATTTAAAACTGAGTTCCTGAACACATGCATGACGTACCATTAGTCCTCAGTTTGTTAACACTTCAACAAGAACTCATCACATCTCAGAGCTTTATCCCTGTCCTCTGCTGTTTAAAGCTATCATGGCCGCTGAAATTCATGCTCTTTCGGCCAAGTTGGAAGAGAGAGGTAAGTAAAATGCAAAGCTATTTGTTTCAACCTTGTCAGCCTTTTCAGATTCATTTTCAAATTTGTGTTACATAGTGTGAAAAAATCTGACTAACTTAACTAAATCTTAACCCTTAAGTGTCGGACTTCAGTTGACTGAATTACTTCTGCCTCCCACAGCATGCAAGAGCCGATTTTATCGTTCAGTTCAACGCGCCGTTAAACGTAGCAGGCTTGGTCAAACGAAAAATGAAATTAGTCAAGTATCAGTTACGGGAAGTTGCAGACAAAATGAAAAGTTCTTTTAATGCAAGACATCCATTAGGAACAAGAGAAAATGTTAGGAATTAATATATCGAGAGCTTCACTGGGCTTCGCACCAGTCTGCTGAAGAGAAAAGTAGAACAAAGAATGATCACCAACTGTTTAGGATAAATTGCCGCAAATGAGACGAGTTTATTTGAAACTAAACCGTTAAAACCACGAATTGAAATTGAAAGCTTTTCAGGAAAGGTGGGGATCAAGATTCCGCCACAAGCCACAGTAACGTGGCAACCTCATCAAAATGCTGAGGGAGGTAATGAAAAGTTTTATTTCATGTAACCACTGGAGAAGCTCTCCATACTTATTGCGTGAGAAGCATTCGGCAGTGAAGAACAAACCACGAGCGAAGCCCTTCTGTATTCGGACCAACTACGATCAGTAGAAGGAGCCTAAATTTTTCAACTTCGTCTTTTGTAATCCGTCTTAGTCTTCTCCATCCTTAACCATCCTTGTTCCTTTGTGGTTTACTGTTATCTCTTTGTTGTTTTTTTTAGCTTAGTGAACTACTATTTTCAGGTTTCCTTCAATTTGAACGCGATTCAATCCTAAAAATCAACTTTAAAAATTTCGTCATGGGTTGTTCGGCAGGTTTACGAGAAATCTTGGATCAAAGACAGGTTTTTACAACCTAGCGCTAGAATTGAATTGCCCATTCCCTTATTTGTGCGCGCACTCGTGTGACGTTATGTATCGAGTGCGAGAAAGCACTTGTCGCATTCTATCGGTCTTGGGCTTAAACATGTCTTTGAGAGCAGTTTGAAACTATCGCTACGTATACCAAAGTGGTTTAACGCGTTTCAAGCTAAGTGCTGAAGTTGTTTTCGTTTCCTCTTAGCGTTACTTGCGTCATTGTTGCACTCACCTTCGAAAAAAGTACAGAAAGTGGGACGATTAAAAACTGATATAAAGCTGTTACAATGTGCGGAAGGACGGAACTCAGAATCGCATTAAGAGCAAAATTCACGATTACTTGTCAGTCTCACGATTCCATTTAGCGTCGGCAGTTTCTTTGGGGGAAGGCGCGCTGGTCTAATGTTTAGAGCGTTGCACTCTGGATCAAGCGGTCTGGGTTGGGACCCTGGCCGGTATCACTGTGTTGTCGGTATCACTGTGTTGTGTGCGGGACACTTCACTCTGTGTCTCTCTGCTCTCAAGAGCAGAACTGACGATGAGCAATCAATTATTTTGACTTGTTTTGTTTGTTTGTTTTACAGAACGTCAACTACAGCCAAAACAAAGGAAGCATTTTAAGAACAAGATGCATCTTTGGGAATTTTTATTTGAACTCCTGCATGATGAAGAGTGCCGTCCATTTATAAGTTGGACGAAAAAAGGCAGAAAAGAATTTAAAATTACACAGCCAGAATGTGTGGCCCAGTTATGGGGCTTGGAGCATAATCGGAAGAACATGACGTACGACAAGCTAAGTCGAGCACTGAGGCAATACTACAAAGAAGGAATTGTTAGGAAGGTAGCCATTAATGAGCCGGGAAATTATTTTAAGGTGGCTCAAAACAATTTCCAGCAGTTAGATTTTGATGGGTCATGATAACCACTCTTTATCACTTGGTGCAACAATCATGGTATCAACAAACTGCCCAATCATTGGTGAACACGTTGTTACCATTTATCATTACATAGGGTTCAGAGCCACCTTAAAGTTTCAAAACGTTAAGGTGGCCCTGAACCCTATGTACATAATTTTTTTAAACTTTGCCAAAAGTTGCGTCTTATCATGCTTATTAAAATTTGATACTCTAAACAAAAAACACCATGCCGTTTTTGAACTATAAGTTCCTAAAGCTGTAATTAAAGATGTTTTTAGCACGTCATACTGTTGCTATGGTAACCTTTTGCGACACGAAAATAATAACAACGTGTTCACCAATGATTAGGCAGTTTTTTGATACCGTGAATGTAGTATCAAGTGTTAAAGAGTGGTTATAACGACCCATCGAAATTTAAGTGTTGGAAACTGTTTTGAGCCAACGTAAAGTGCGTTACTTCTGGAAGCGACTTCAATGTTGTACCTTTGAAGCCAGTGTGACACTGAACTGTCAAACTATTTTAATGTTCTAGGAACTGGTTACCATGTCAAAATGGCGACCTGTATGGGAGGAAGGAATTAACTCTCTTACTTTTTATCCTTTCTTGGTTCCAGACAATCAACCAACTTTTCATTTTCATATACGTCTGTGACATTGTTTAATTTAAACTAAGCAAAGCGTTATTAAAAATACTACTAGAAGTTCCAAGTTGAAGTAGTCATTATTGCTATTTTGTTTCAAGGTGAAAGGACAAAAATCGACATACAAGTTTGACAAACTTCCTTACGAATACAACCCTGGAGTAACAAGGCGACGCAGAACAGCATCCTACGGATGGAAAATCTCCACTTCTCCAAACCATGGCTTGGAGCGAGGAAATTACAGTTTTCCTAGGCACCTTAACTCTGCTGCCCACTCCTGTGGCGCCGATGATGGCATTTGTGGGGGTGTCATGCCTCCTTCCGCTCGGCGTTCCTCGCAATTTACTTCTCTCCAGCCCAAAACTCAAATCTGGTTTCCTGAAGAATCAAGAGCCTCACAAAATGAATGCGAACGAAGATGTGTAAACAACTGGGGCACTTCCGAATCCGCAGCTCCAGAGTCACGCAATCAAAGTGCACGACTGCTTGCTGAGGAGCAGAGTTCCTTCGGAAATGTCACGCCATCACCCGCGACCCACTCGAGATCTTTTGTCACACCGCAAACATTTCATTCCAGTTCTGACCTGCGCGATACAGAGCAAAATGCTTCACACGAGGTTAGTTCATCATTCGTTTGCGCAAGAAACCCGGAATCATCTCGGTTCACGTATCCCCTGAATGTCGTGCAGCAAAATTCGTTACGCAATGACACGCCTTCAGCAGTCATGAAAGCGGACACCTACGCTTCCGTCACGCCAGAATCATCCCATTCGAGATCTCCGCTGTGTGTCGTAGAGAGAAATGTGTCACGCAATGACACGCCTTCAGCGGCCATGTACGCAGAAACCTTCGCTTCCGTCACGCCAGAATCATCCTATTCGAGGTCTCCTCTGTATGTTGTAGAGAACAATGCGTCACACAACAGTTTGCCATCAGGCTTGACATATTCTTCAGTATACGACACCAACAGAGTTCCATTTTTCCCACCAGTCCACAGTATTCCATATCTACCCCTGATGTATGTCGTACCTGTGCCACATGAACATCTTCCGGTGATAACAAGTGTGACGGGAAATTATTCAGGGCACCCTAGTCAGGATAAGTAGAGAAGAGAGCGTGTATAGTTGAAGTGCCGACCTTGTCCTTACCAACTACATAGACAAGAGCATCTTTAAAAGCATTATGCTAATCAAAGTTCTGTAATTTATGAAAAGGTTTCCATTTTCTCATGAGTTATGATAGATGAGAACATTAAAAAAATTTTGTAGCAAAATTCACAATATTAATAATAAAATAGTAATGATAATAATAACATCAATAATAATAATAGTAATACAATGATAACAATATGTATTAATATTGTAAAGAGAAATGAGGTGTCAATCACTCTCTATAGCTATAAATCACATATTTAGAAATAGGCTGAATTCTGAAATATAATTGAAGCAGTTATTAATAGCTGTTGTGTCATTTCTGCTAAGCTGTAGCGTGAGATACTGGTGTCCCATCAGGACGCAACCAGTACCTATTTCCACCAGTCCAATAATGTCTTAGAACCCGACATAACTAACTCATTTACAACGACGTCCAGTATACGACTTACACAAAGATTCTCCCACTAAAGCTTAAAAGCGTATTCGACAATTCCGATTGGTATTATGTGTAGTAGTACATGTACAGTTTATAGTTGCTTGGTTGAAGTTCGCGGTGTTTGTGCAAGAAGGTGAAGCATAAATACACGTGTTTGCGCTGTTTCCTTCTGTCACGCTAAACACGCTTTTGTACTGGACAACCTTCTTCAAAGCAGTTGTATAGATAAACAATAGTCTCCATTTGGTGCGAAAATATGTTCGGGTATTTGTACGTGAACATTATCTGTTCCGAGAGGCGAATAGTCTTCCGAGAGCGTAGCTCGAGGAAAGCTGTGGGCTTTGAGGAACAGATAATGTCCAAGGACAAATATCAGAGCATATTTTCCGAGTCAAATGGAGGTTATTGTGTTTATTATCCTTCAAATATTTTTCGCAACACGAGCAGTTTTGAAAATTGGGGAATATTCTCGGATATTCCCCAGTTTTAGCTGGGGAATATTCAGTCACGTGACGCGTTTAGACAAATCGCGCGCGAGCGAAAATATTTGGTGAATTATAACAAAGGATATTCTTCAGCAGATATTCTTGAAATTAAAACATAGTTTGATAAAGAATATCCCTGTCTGACAACTCGTCTTTTATCGCGTCTTTTACCTCGTTTGACAGAAGTAAGCGAGGGACAAATAAGTTATAATACCCAATAAAAAGTTGGGTTATTTCAGCAGCGTACAGTGTGGTGTAGTGGTTAAGGCGATTGGCTTCAGAGCGAGAGGTCGTAAGTTAAATTCACGGTAGGGACGCTCAAATAATAATTCCTGGGCATGGGGCATAAAACGCAGACAAGGGAGCTGGCCAAATTAAAACGAAAAACGGAAATAAGGGGGTTTGGACGGGAGCGGTTTCAGAGCCACAAGCACTACGTGGACGGCGCAAGGGGAAGGCCGGATATAGGGTATTTGAAATTACAGGGTAGGGAAGATATGTAGGATAAGAGAGTATATTGTTGATGAAACATACATCTATTAACCTTATCCCAGATTAAAAAAAATACTCATCGCTTAACTTTTGCCTTTTCCTTTTCCATGTTGATGTTAAATTTAAAAAATACTTAATGATTTTCCGAGAATATGGTGGATCATCAAGGCAACATCTTTCTAGTCGATTAATTTCTATATTCTTATCACTTGTCTGGTTGATAAAGCATTCATATTTTAATGAGAAACGAGATTTTAAGCACTCTTGTTAGGTACCCGTAACTGGCAGTTTTGCGTCTTTTGTTCAATATCCATATTACTGCGTTTAGATCAACCTCCGTAAACTACATATCTAGAAATAAGCGTAACTCTAAAATTAATTTAAAGCAGTATTTAATAGCTGTTTTGTCGTTTCTCGTAGCTGTAGTGTGTGCTACAAGAGGCTCACGAGGGCACTACCCGACCCGACACAGGTAACTCCTTTAAGGTGGCTCAAAACAGTTTCCAGCACTGAGTTAGATTTTGATGGGTCATAATAACCACACTTTATCATTTGATGCTACAATCATGGTATCAAATAAAATTCAAAATCTAAGTGCTGGAAACTGTTCAGAACCACCTTAAAACGAAGGCCAATATATAGCAAACGGTATTCTTAAGCCCATATTCTTCCAACAGAAAATGGTGGGTTAAAGAATATCCCTTGAAAAGGTATGAAGCTGGAGTAACGATAGGGTGTTACGCGTATCGTTGTAGAGCAGGGTTGTTTCCAGACAGAACTCAGGATCGCTGGTAACAGCAACAAACTAATTTATTTCCGTAAGGTAATTTCGCGAATTTACATCACTAAGCTTCTTCAAATTTGAATCAATCTCTCTCACAGAAGAAACGCTCGCTCTAATATACATGAGGCTTAAAGTTCTAGAAACTTCTATTTGGAACTAAATTTAGTAGTTTGACACAGTTTCTAATCTGAGTAATTACATAAGGATCAGAATGTTCTGGAATGTTCTTATACAAATTGGTCACGGCTGAATGACTTCCGGTTCTAGATTGTTCTAGAAATTGACTTAGACAATTTTTCGTAACATAGGGGAAGGGGGAAAGACAAGGCTGGTTTCCAACCACACTTAAACAGAACGACTGTAACCGCTGCCTTGGCCGTTAGGTGACTCTACACTAAGAAATACCATTCTAGAGAGTTTCGTTTGAAGGCCATAAACTGGGTTTTAACAAGGAAAAATGACGGAAATAGCTGAAGTTTGTAAATTGCCGCTCGAGAAGCTGCATATAATTTTATAACGTTACAATTATTGCACTCAGTGTTGCAACTAACTGATACGAGCTAACATTATCGAATGCATTAATGTAGATAGTGAGCACACGCCGAGGTTGTTGACTGATTGTCAGTTGCAGATAGTCAATACAAGTTAAAACTGCTTCGCGCAATGTTCCAGATAGTTGAGACAAGTCGTAATTGTTATGCGCGGAGTTGCAGAGAATCGGCACAAGTTGACACAGTAGTCAACTCAAGTTGACACAGTAGTCGACACGAGCTGACACAATAGTGGACACAAGTTGACTCAGTAGTCGACAGAAGTTGACACAATAGTGAACACAACTGTGACACAGTAGTCAACTCAAGTTGACACAGTAGTCAACACGAGCTGACATAGTAGTGGACACAAGTTGACACAGTAGTCGACAGAAGTAGTCGACACAAGCTGACACAGTAGTCAACTCAAGTTGACACAGTAGTCGACACAAGTTGACACAGTAGTCGACACAGGTTGACACAGTAGTCGACACAAGTTGACACAGTAGTCGACACAAATTGACACAGTAGCGGACACAAGTTGACACAATAGCGGACACAGGTTGACACAGTAGTCGACACAAGTTGACACAGTAGTCGACACAAGTTGACACAGTCGACATACGTTGGCACAGTAGTCAACACAGGTTACAACTGTTGCACACAATGTTACAAAAAGTTAACACAAGTCATAATTATCGTGAGCAATGTAAATAGTGAGCACACGCTGAGAATGTTGCGGGTACTTGGCACTATCGTGCGCAATGTGGCACACCCGGATAGATCATAAGTAAGAACCAAATATGATGGGAGAATAAATATATCTTACTAAACTAGCGTGAGGTCCGTATTAGAGAAATATTGGTCGAATTATTTTTTTGCGGGTTTATACACCGGGTTCATAAACTTGCAATAAGAGAACAAGACCAAAATTCTCCAGTACTGACCGAACAAGCTAGTTTAATAGACTATTCATTATAATGGCTCTTTTTAATCTGCTGTTGAACTGATTCGTCTCCGCGATCCATTCTCGATAAACGTGCGCGCGAAAGGTAAGAATTTATATAACGATCTTACGTCCCATCGCAATCATCTCATTCCAGTTGTAAGTGTTGCAAAGCAAAATGTTTCACAATTGGTTAGTCCGTCATTCGTTTGCGCCGGAACCCCGGAATCATCTCAGTCCTCTTATACCTTGACTGAAGTTGACACAAGTCATAACGCAAGTAATAACAATCACAGCTAAAATTGTTGCGCAAAATATTGCAGTTAATTTACACCCTTTGCTACGGCTGCGCTCAATGCTGTAGATAGATGGTAGGTTAGTAGCTTAAGTCTGAATACGAAGCCAAGTGGCCCATCAGGTCGGAGCTTATATCCCGGTTTCTGTAGCCTGAACCGACTGGGAATGTTTCTAACCCCTGAATGGGATGCTAGTCCATCGCAGGGTTACCCCCAGCATTAAGGTTGCCGGTACCCATTTATAGACCTGGGTGGAGAAAACCACTTTGAGAGCAAGGTGTCTTGCCCAAGAACACAGCACAATGTCTCTGGCAAGGGCTCAAATCCATACCGCTCGATCCGGAAACGAGCGCACTAACCATGAGGACACCGCGCAAATAAATAATACAACTGAAAATTATTGCGCGCAATGTTCTAGATGGTAAACACACGTTTCGAATGCTGTACCCAACCTTACGGAGATGTGATAGTTAAAGTTGTTGTCACGCACGTCGTCGCAGATGGTCGGTAAAAGAGAAAATTGCTGTTCGCCATGTTGTAGACGATTGCGTGAAGTGTCGCAAGTACTCGATTGCGCGCAGCTTTGTAGATAGCTGATGTAAGCTCACTTTTTGTGACGCAGTTGTTAAAGATAGTATACACAAATTGAAATTTCTGTCCACAGTATTAAAGAAAGTGAACACCTGTTGACACTTTTTAGGCAATACTTGAGTATTAGGAAGCAATCGGCATGTTTGAAATATTTTATATTTTTGTATTTTGAGATGTAAGCTCACTTTTTTCTGACGCAGTTGTTAAAGATAGTTTACACAAATTGAAATCTCTGTCCACAGCATTAAAGAAAGTGAACACCCGTTGACACTTTTTAGGCAATACTGAGTATTAAAAAGCGATCGGCATGTTCGAAATATTTCATATTTTTATATTTTGAGATGTAAGCTCACTTTTTCTGACGCAGTTGTTAAGGATAGTTTACACAAATTGAAATTTCTGTCCGCAGTATTAAAGAAAGTGAACACCCGTTGACACTTTTTACGCAATACTTGAGTATCAGAAAGCGACTGGCATGTTTGAAATATTTCATATTTTTATATTTTGAGATGTAAGCTCACTTTTTCTGATGCAGTTGTTAAAGATAGTTTACACAAATTGAAATTTCTGTCCACAGTATTAAAGAAAGTGAACACCTGTTGACACTTTTTAGGCAATACTTGAGTATTAGAAAGCGATCGGTATGTTTGAAATATTTTATAGTTTTGTATTTTGAGATGTAAGCTCACTTTTTCTGACGTAGTTGTTAAAGATAGTTTACACAAATTGAAATTTCTGTCCACAGTATTAAAGAAAGTGAATACCTGTTGACACTTTTTGTGCAATACTTGAGTATTAGAGAGCGATCGGTATGTTTGAAATATTTTATATTTTTGTATTTTGAGATGTAAGCTCACTTTTTCTGATGCAGTTGTTAAAGATAGTTTACACAAATTGAAATTTCTGTCCACAGCATTAAAGAAAGTGAACACCTGTTGACACTTTTTAGGCAATACTTGAGTATTAGAAAGCGATTGGTATGTTTGAAATATTTTATTTTTTTGTATTTTGAGATGTAAGCTCACTTTTTCTGATGCAGTTGTTAAAGATAGTTTACACAAATTGAAATTTCTGTCCACAGCATTAAAGAAAGTGAACACCTGTTGACACTTTTTGCGCGATACTTGGGTATTAGGAAGCGATCGGCACGTTTGAAATATTTTGTAGTGTTCAACAAATTATAAGTGAAGGCAAGGTATATATCTAATGTTGCCAATAACAGTAAGTGAAAGAATGCATAGTGAGTATAGACCATAATAAATAACTTTTCATAAAACAAACGTACGTACCTACTTACATACATACATAACATTATCAGGAAAAAGATTGTTATGTTACAAAATATCTGCTATTAGACGCAAATTGAAGGAGGTCAGTCACGGTATTTTGAGCTATTTTGACTATTGACAAAATGACCTTTAAATGAAGGACACCTGAAAATAATACTTTACTAAGATAGAAAAACACAAGAGATAATATGAAAACATAAAGGAACAAGGATTGGTTCAGTAAGGATGGAGAAGATTAACACGGATTACAAACGACGAACTTGAAAAATTTAGGCTCAACTTTTCAAGATGTGCAAATCGTGACGTCGCTCCTTTAAGCCTAAATACAATTACATATATAACAAAGAAATGGTTGGAGCCCAGTCCTCCAACCCCGGATGATATCCATACCAGTATTCCACAGTATTTTACTTTCTCGCGATCTCAGGCGACAGGTTTAAACACAAGAGTTAGGAAAATCAATCAGAGTAATAAAGCTTATGTTCTGCAAACGATAATAAAGAAGAAAGTTTGTCGAGCAAACTGGTGACTTTGCCGCCATCTAAGGGAACACAGGAATACCAACAATTTCGCCACAGTCTTGTATCCTATTCATAACAATTTGTCGGCAAGAAGGTCACTTTAAGAAAATTTCTACAACATCTAATTACCTAGGAGTTGAAAATGTAGCTGCGGCTTGCTGATGTTCCCAGACTATCTTTCATTATTATGAAAAAAAAATTACATTCCCTACAAAAATATTCTAAAAGGCTATTTGGGTCAATTTGTCATTGTAAAACGTTACCAAAAATCCCTTTGGAATGCAATTCAACTTATGGTAAATTTTCTATAAGGAGCTACAAATATCACTAGCTATCGGATAAGCCATGCTCGTTGTTGAAGTTTTGCAGTTTGAAACTGATCTAACATCCAAAGTGGTCAATCGTAATGCACACGCGCGGTAAACGCGCGGTACACGCGTGTACGCGACAAAAGAAAAACGTTTTTGTTTGCTGTATGTGCATAACAAAATAATAAATGTTGACCACACAGTCTATTGGCTCTTAAGTTGAGACGGTTTACCCTGCAATATTTATCACATTTTCTTATAAAAGTCTTTCCCGTTTTGGCTTCATAAACTTACAAACTTCGAGACAAGGGAAACCGGAAGGGGAGTTGGACTTTTGCGTTTGACCGCTGTACATGTGCAGATCAAACAACCAGCAGACATGAGTGAGTTTACTGGTAACGAAAAGGACTGAATAACACCTTAGCTATTTTTGTTCTCTCAAAGGTTACGTAATGAACCGAAATAGCAACAGACTCAAACACATCTTCTCGGAGAAACAGTTATAACGTTACAAACTCCCTTACGCCGGAGAGGGATAATTCTCCGTTGCTCGTCCAGAACTTAAGTAGTTTTCTAGCTTTCTATCTTACATTTGCAAACACTTTTCTATTGACTGTTTAACAAGCATGCAATCAAAAAGGCTAATTTGAAATTTCCTCTAAGTATTTTACGGTATTTTTATAACTTTCATTGTTGTTTTCTAATAAATATTATCAATTTCCAAAGCACCACCGGAGTGATGCTATTCACAGAACTGTACAGTATCAAAATCATAGATATCTTGGTCAAAGCTCAAACGAATGATTGTGATTTCCGTTTGTTTTTGAAGACTCTCCAGTCTAAAACAGAGAAGAAAATATAGTTTAGTACGCAGTTTGTTTTAAGCTAATTCAGTGCTCTACCATTATTGTCTGTCTCCGTTTAAAACTCATTTACAACATGTAATTTTGGTTACACTCCGACGAAATTTTTATCCATGTCCATTTTCAGCCGTATTCGGACAATGTAGATAACTTGCGTTTTGTTTTTCCATTAAGTAAACCCACGTTAAGAGTCTTCAATGTATGATTTAAATAGTCCTGTATTTTTTATTTCTTTTTGTAGCCAGTCTAGTTATGCAACGTTTTCAAATGGTATACCATGGAATATCACACGAGTCACTTGTATTTCCCGGTATACACGCAAGCCTTTAGAAAATAAAAGTGACAAGCCGGGGAAATTGCATGTTATAAACCACGAGAGAGAGTTGCATAACTATTTTATAGCATGTCATAGAAAATACAGTTTTCAACACAATATTTATCAGTGCAGCACGTGATGGGAAGGTTGGATGCAAAACCGTCGATTTCTTCGAGTATATACAACGGCTTTCCGGCATTGTGATTAGCTGTATTTTCTATAGCATGATGTAAAGGTTGATATAAAAGGTACTGTAAAGTACTTCTTTATCGATTTATTTTTCAAACTTCCATTAGTATGATAAAATAAAATAAAACAAAATAATACCGCTTGATAATTTCAAGGACTAGCATTTACCTCTATAGCGATTTCCTCGGATCTAAGAATCCGTTCTCGACTTCTGCTTCGCTTGTTTGTTTTCAGAATATTTCTTATCTCGCTCAACATGTCTGCCACCTCGTCTTTTACCGCCCGTATAGCAGCCACCTGATCGGGACTGACACTTTCTGACGGGTTTTTCTGGCGTCGACGTCTGGACCAATAGCGACTGATAAGCTCACGGACTACACTCTTTAATAAAAAGAGATAAATTTTTGTTGTTAACGTTCTCAGCCGTAATCAGAGCTGTACATGCGCTTTCCTCGTGTAAGAGGTTCTTAAAACGTATTTGGACATTTGACCGAGGTAAGCCTGGGACTAATAAGTTATAAAACCGAATAAAAAGTGGTGTTCTTTCAGCAGCGTACAGTGTGTGGTGTAGTGGTTAAGGCGGTTGTTTTCAGGGCGGAAGGTCGTGAGTTCAATTCATAGTAGGAACGCTAAAAAAAATAATTCCTGTAATAAAGTAAAGGTGGGGAATTTAAAAAGGAAAATCAGACTAAGGCGGTTAGGCGATGGAAATAGGAGGGGAGTTAGAGGGGAAGTGACAGGGGAGGTAAGTAACAGGGGGAGGTAAGTATGGGGTGGGAGTAATGGTGGGTGCAATGGGGGATTAAGTAAGAGGAAAGTAGAAATTAGAGCGGCTCTAGAGAGACATCATAAGGGGGAGTAAAGAGGAGAGGAAGAGTAAACAAGGCGAGGGAAAATTGTTTGTCCATCAGCTTTTCTTGTTTACCCTTTTACTTTTTTACTTTTCGATACTGTTTTTTTGTTAATCTAAAAACGTTTCAGTGATTTTTCTGAACATATGGTGGTTCATAAAGGCAACATCTGCTTAGAAGATGGATTTCTAGATTCTTATCTCTTGTCTGTTGGAAAAAGCATTAATGTGTTAATGAGAAATGAGATTCTGAGCACTGTTGTTATCTACCTGGTAGTTTTGTTTCTTTTGTTCCACATCCATGCTACCGTGTTGATAAACACGGAACTGCCCCTGTATAAAGGAAAAAGTATTGTTATCCATGATTGCTCCCCGTTTTGGAATAGTCTGGGTGAGCGTAAAACAATATTAAAACGGCCATTTTTTTATCAGCCAAGAGACAAGTGGGTCCACTTTCTCGATCTCAACGCCCTTAACGTAACGGACGAAAGTTTTACGTATAACAAGCCTCAGTGTTTACGACGAAATAGTGTATCTCTAACTCAACTTTCTCACTGACGCGAGTGGCCTGAAATTGTTACTGAAAATGGTGTCATACCTCGACTTCAACAAATCAATGGTCGATCATTTCAACATCTTACAAAAAGACTCAAAATTAATTAATTCTTTCTATATTAGTGGTTTCACGTAGGGGCCAAACCACCCCCCAGATGTTTCGTCAGTTCTTGGGTATTTCACATTATTTCGCATTACTTAAAAAGTATTGACTCTTTCTACACCAAACTTGGCAGATGAGCAGGAGACCTATTGCCAATTATTTTTACGTGAAAAATGCCAGTAAATGTCAAAGTTGTGACGTCACAGTGATGACGTCATGTTTTTTGCAACTTTTGAAGTTTTTAATATGCATATTTTTTACAATGTGTTCGAAAGAGCACATCAAGGGGAGTTGAACCCTGAAAAAATTTTGTCCATATCACAAAAATTAAATGAAATATGGCATTTTTATATATGAAAAATAACTCTCCAAAATATGGGGTCCCCCCCTTGAGAAAATTCCCCAAATCGGAGCCGTAATTTTGTTCCAGCAAATGCAGCCATGTTGCACATGTGATGTGCCAGATGACTAAAGCAAAAATAAAGAAGAAAATCGGAATAAAAAATTATCCCTCTAGTGTTATTGCGTTAAACTTAGTTTTGTTACGTCATAACCTGTGACGTCACCCGTTTTTTACTGTTAATACCATCCTAACAAAGCCGAAAATCAAATTTCTAAAACCATACGATTTTTGACAACATCAAGCTTTCTATTTCTCTAGATTATTAGCCTTCCTAGAATAAAACTGAAAAAAATAAACCAGAGAGACTGAATTGAGAAGGACAGTATGGTTAAGCAAATTCCGGGGGGGACAACAACAAAATATTTAACTTACCATATCTCGAAAAATAATCATCATAGCAGAAAACGGTTTCCGGCATTTTACTCCTCAAGTCAAGGCCTTTCCAATGACATAATCTTTTTATCAGATTTTACGAAAAATTATAGCACGTTTTGGTGACGTCATCAATTAAGATGTCATAATCTGACGTTTTGTCACAACTTCCAAATTAAAATAAACTGGAGAACAAAGAAAGCTCATCTGCCAAACTTGGTTCAGAAATATATAAACCAAGCAAATATAGCCTTCATGAAACATTAGGGGGGTGGTTTGGCCCCTACGTGAAAATTTCACTGGCGAGTCTTGTGTCGGCCTCGACATCCTTACTGTCATGAGATAAGTTACCAGACTATCACTGATAACTGTCAACTGACCAAGTATAGAGCGGTTTTCATCTATTGTGGCAAAATGAAACCATTTACTTACCAAATACTCAGCCAATCTCAAATCGTACTAAAACCAAAACCAAAATAGTTGTCTGATTACTTTGGACACTTAATTGAAAACCGCTCTAAATTGACAGTTAATATTTATATTTCATTGTATTTTTTGCCGATTTTTGATCAATATCTACTTACATTAGTGCAGCAAGGCAACTTTTTAGGAACTCCAAAACATCGGTTTGTTAGTTTACAGGCCCAGCGTACCAGGCTTTTTGGAGAGGGAATGAGATTCAGGGGGGGAGGGAGAGTAGCAACACCATCTCCAATGTAATCAGCCCATAGCTGGGCTCGAGCAAACTTATACTCTGTTTCTATATTGTCCTGAGGAAAAAGAACAGAAAAAATAAATACCTCTTGTGGATCGAGTCGTACATTATAGACGCAAAGTTACTTGAATTGGCTATGAAATAATTTGCTTTTTTTACACTGTTATAAAGCTGGCTTACCCAATCGACGTAGGCATAGGGGTCTTATGATTTTCAAACGACCGTCAGACAAAAATACTTAGAACACAGGGCGGTCTACACGGACTAAAAGCCTATACGTTTTGATCAACGCAAAAACACATGCGTTAGCGAGAGCACAAGAAAAGGAAAATCGTTCCTGTTCTTCTGCGTGGTTGATCGCCCAGGTTGAAACGTAAGTGTATGTCTTGTGTATGTCGAGTGGTGCAGGACACCGGAGGCCCCACTTTAAAGTCTTTCGCCCTGCAACTATTGTTTGGTAATAGGACGTTTTGGGGTATACCAATATGGCCTCGTTTTTATTTATCCATTACTTATACCTGCAATCAATTACCGTGCTCTTACTAAGTGTACTGATAATTTCTCTCAACAACAATAACAACCTTGTTCACTCAAACATTTTTACAAAAAAATATATATATATAAACGGCAGGACAGTAAAATAAAGTACAGTTGAGTCTGGAACTGAAGCAACCCGAACGTTTTCTAGCCAGTCTCCAGTAATTGTAAGGTTTCTATATAGACATCGAGAGAATACAGTATTGTTAAGATTTTAAGAGAAGAGACGTATACATGTATAATAAAATGGAGAAAATCAATCACGAGTTTTCAGAATGTTGTTCAGACAGTATATACAATTTCAGTTGTTTAGAGAAGTTGAAGGCATTAAGATCTTTAAGGCGAGTGGGAATATTGTCCCAGAGAATAGTCGCTGTGGGAGCTATTGTTTGTTTTCAAGAATTGGTACGCACTTTTGATATGTATAGATTTTGCCCTGATCTCAGATCGTTTTTACATACCTCTACTCGTTGGTACGAGTTGCTCATCATTGCGATTAACATGTTGAGAAGAACAATGAGTGAAGCAGCGTGATAGAGAGTAAACAAAGATGCAGTCCAGATCTGAATCAGACTTTGATCTTTGAAAACTTGGAGACTATCAAGTGTGACCATGTCTAAACTGGCCCACATAAGCGTCACCATGGTTGTAATCAGACTGTAACACACACAATACAAAATAGAGATAAAGCCAGCGATGTACAATTCAAATTGAGAGCAGTCTCGGGAGAGAAATAAACTGGTCAGGGAAGGGGGATTGAAGATGGGGTGGGAAAAAGAAAAACCCCAAAAAATTTACCCCCTCCCCACCCCCCGATTGCCTCTAAAGGTGCACGGTAATCTTTAGAATATAAATCGGTATCATTGACACGTTAGGGAGCATCGTACCTTAAACACATGACGGGGAGGGGTGGTTTAACATGTGATGTACTGGAGTCCTATCTAGGGTGGGGTGTAATAGCCTTGAAATCCTGGATTATATATAGTGCAGTCCAACCTCTATTAAGCGGCCACCCCTTCTTAAGCGGCCAGTTATCAGTTCCGAAATTATTGTCAGTAAAATACTGTAAATAAAACCCTTATTAACCGGCCACCTCTATATAAGCGGCCGCAGCCACCTTTTGGTCGTCCGATGAGGGTTTTTCTATTGTCTTTACCCCTTTTAAACAGCCCCCCAAAATTTAAAAACTTTGTTATGGAAAAGGCGATGGCAGATAAACGTCCGAAATAGAAGTTGACGAGTAATAAAATCATTCAGACACACGTTTATCGTGGCTGTCTTGAAGCGACTCCATGTTCACTAAAAAATTAACCCGATGGTGAAAATATTCAAGGTACACCAACCGTTATTGAGCGGCCACCTTGCATTTCCCCGAGGGTGGCCGCTTAATAGATATAGGGGATCGACGGTATGAATTGTTATTCAACCAACAGGGTCCTGTAAAACACGTCTCACCTGTGATATCCCTTGCTTATAAGACTGTGTATTACATCTGTCGTGTTTCTCTGTGGTCTTTCATAACCATACGCTTCAAACGACGAGGAATACAACATGGTCATACCCACAGAAAAGGATATCAGCATCACCACACTGATGAACGCAAACTGAAATATGACACGCACCATTCGACTTAAGCTCAGTTGGAGAAGTCCTAGGTACCGGCTGATTTGACAAAGGTACACCAACCGAAAAAAACTGGCGATCACGCCTATGGCGTACAAACCATCCGCTGCACTTAGCAGCAGTTGGTCAACTGTGCGGTCTATGAGCGTGAAACGGTCTGCAATGGCTCGTCCAAACCACACGATGTACGCACCGAGAATAAGAACAATCATTCCGATATCCATCCAGTTCCATCCACTGGACAAGTATCTCAGTACTCCATCGTGCCATACCTGTTTGCACTCTCCCCAAGCTATTCCGAGAATCCACATTAAGATGATCCACTCCAGTGCGGATGGTACTTTGCCGAAACGAATGTCGAATTTCTCGTGCGAGGAAGCTGCGAGTAGAGACAGAAAAATCACAAAAGAAGCCGTGTGGTTGATGAACTTTACGAATGGTCTTTTAATTTTACGGCTTAGTTCTAAGAACGGAAAGAAGAAGTAGAGGAAAGCCATAACTGGATAGATGAGCACTTGGGTTAAGACGTATAATATTCGGAACGCAATCCCACGCGTGCGCCAGAATGGAACACCACTGAACACACAGCTCATGACAAGGTGTTGACAGAATGGATGAGCGACAAACTGAAACAAATTTATTACAAAAAAAAACAAAGTTAAATATCTTAAATTAATTTTAAAAATAACTGCCCTATGGTAAAGTTTGTTTTAGTTTAATTTAGGCTGTGAGCAAGCAGTCTTTTCGATGAAAAAATTGTTACGTAATTACTTTTGACAACCCTTATTTGCTCCGCACACTGATAATTTTTACAAGAATTGATGTGCGTAAACCAAGTTAAGGTTATTATATTAATGATATTTGCAAATAGTTAGTAAACGTTCCTGGCTGAAACGCTGTAGCAGAGAAAATAATTCCTTTGAAGAAGGGCGTCACCATCCCAAGTACGAAAAAGACGAGAACTGATGTCAAACCGATTTTAAGTGTGGTATATTCTCCGGTTAAAACTTAAATCATGAGAAAACCAGGCAACTAAACATTAAAAGTGCTGTTGCACAAAAATGGATATTTTTATTTTTGTAATTTTTCTTTACCCTTTTCGGCAACAGCGTTGTTGAAGCACCCGTGGTCGATATTATGCAAGAATAAATAAATAATAAATGACGGAAAAGAGATGCATGGCAATCACCGGGTATTACTTAGTTTTTTCAAACTGGGCGTTAAACATATGTTCATCGAGCTAATTTTTTACAAAAAAAAATTGGAGGCGGTGACTAACTGCTGAGGAAATCCAAGAAATTTAGAATTTCAAAAACGTTCTCTATAGAATGATGAATTCATCGCTATAATCAACAACTTCTCACGGACCCATGCCAAGAATCTGACCGGAAGAACTGATAAAGGGAAACTTGCCGACAAGATTAATACTTAAAACTTAAAAAATATTAAAACTGATGTTGAAAGCTAGCAATAGTAATAAATCTGACATGTGATGCATTTATATATTCCTTTAAAATTCTGAAAAAAAGTGGAACCTTTTGGAGTTTTTTCTGGGCTCATCTACCGCCGTAGAAATTTTCATCTAACAACTAAAATGATTGATAAAAAGAAACCTTGGGGTTATTGCAGCCATAGAACTAATTTGTTCAATAAGCTTTGGATAACCATTATCAGTCATGATACAAACGCCGTTTAACCTAACGACAGAATGGTTAGCCTCAACTGACAATTTTCATAATCTACTTACTAACTCGAATTCAGTCGATTTGGTCGAACACATCAACCTCAGTTAAAACATGTGTATTTTTCACAGATGAATTACCGTGCTTTAACGTGAGGAAAACAAAGCAGATGTCTTGATAAATTAAAGCTTATCCATATTATTTCCAGTGATTAAAGAGGAGTAATATTTCTACCTAATACAGAAGTATATCGTGGTTAAAGATCATTACTGTTCATTATTTTGAATGAAAATTTTAACTAACATCGTGAAAAAAAATCATAAAAGAATTTTGAAATGAAAGTGGCCGTCTTCAAGCCATATTTACACAGGTATTTAGTTATGTTAAATAAAGTTCTCGAAAGTGAATAATAAGAATAATTTCCTTTATTATGGCCAAAACTTTGCTAACGTCTCTTAATGGTGAAGGCTTCGGTTTGGTAAAAAATATTTCGTAAGAAACCACGAATAATTTTTTTCGAAGACAACATGTCTTATTTATTTTCGGGAATTTTTTAGCGACTCTGCAGGATTCTATTTCGATGATAATGAAGTCCGGCAAGATGAACAAAAGTGATGTATATGGATCTACAGAAACAATATTACGTTGGCGGATTTTCCGCTGTACGTCCATCATTTGAAGAGCAACTATAAGAGAGGTTGACATATGCATGAAACAAGAATCGCTCAATGTTTGATGCAATTCGGTGACACAATTGTGAGAGTTAAGTCAGGCTCTTCTTTAATTCAAGACAACAATAATTTATCTAAATACCTGCTAAACATTTCAGTAAAAAAGAAGGCTGCTTCGTGATTTTAAAAATAAAACTCGTCTGAAATAACGGCTGTTTCAGTTCAAGGGTTTTGTGTGTGGAAATCTGTCGTAGCATCCTGTCATTTTTTCAAGTTTTCAATTATAAAAGAAATATTGGAGGATGCTGAGAAAAATACAACATAAATATTAATGACTTTTTATCATTTTAGTTCACCCGTCTCTTGATAATCGCCTATAGCGTTGCAGTTCCTTTTTTGTTTCCCAAGCGACAAATTTATCATTTACAGCGTTAACATTTTAAACCATAATTAGCGACATTGGTTTACTAAAAGCTATTTATAAAACCATGCGCGAGTCAAGACTCAGTTTCTTTTGAGAAGAATAATGTTTATTGCGTTCATACAGACAAGAAGAAATTTCAATTGCAGCATGCACGCAATGATGACACCTGCTTTCCAATTCATGTACTGAAGATAAGCGGCTTGACGCGCGCGCCATCTTTAACCTGACGGAACCTCGCGGGATATCATTGTCGATCGAATATTAAATCTTACACGAGTTCTTTCTCTTGAATTTCCACTGCAAACTATATATTTCCACTAAGGTTGCAACATAACCCTGTCTTGATTTTCCACTTGTCGGTTGCCCATAGTTTGAGTTTTGTGTACTTTGTTCGGCATATGCCGCAAACCAGTTGCTAATACCAATTTGCGTTAACACTTGACTGTACTATACAAACACTGTTAATTTCTAGGTGTAGCTTATTCACTTTCACCGAGACAAGATTTGCGCCTTATTCTGTCAGGAAATGTTCCTTTACTATTCCGCCGAATGTTAACGAATTTTCCCGACAACAAAATATTACGATAAATTCCCAATAACATTTTTCGTGATTTTTAACGCCACCTTCCCTGGTGAAACAAGTGAAATTGAACCAGAAAAGAACGAGCAAAAAATCTCCGTAAAGAGATGTTTTTGTATTTCATACACCTTTCCAAGTTGTGATTTGCTTTTCGATTAACACAACTTGAATAATCTAAAAATAATAATGTTCTTTTTTTTTGGTTTGAAGTGAAAGACATTTCAAACAAGTTTACAGATGGATTTTGTGCTTCAAAGCATACATGTCAGGGTTTGTGTGATACCCGCTAAGTACGAAACGATGGGTAATTGTTGTATGCAAATTCACAAGGGGAAATATCATCGCCTACCAATACCATACACATTTATCCCTTCTGCCAGCCGGAATACTGAAGCTAATATTAGACCGACCGAAATAAAGCAGCTCAATAAAATCTTGACCTAAATCTAAGCCGAGTTGAGGGCATTTGCCGGTAAACTGAGGTACCTGCGAGAAGTTGATTAAATAACGCAAAGATAAAACACATTTTGTAAACAATAAAAATTCGCCTAAAGGAAAACATAACTTCTGCTGTTTTTGCCAACATACCTGTTCAGGCAAACTCAGTGAGAGCTAATTTCATTATATAAAATTCTCTCCTTACCTCTTTCTGTCCGTAGGCAATTGCGCTGTGAACCAGCCCCAATGCTTCGTCCCAAAATTCGTCCTCGGAGGCATCACTCCCAGGGAAGTTCAGAACTGTGGTCTGCTCCTTAGAGCTTTTACATTCGTCTAAAAGTCCAAGCGCAAACTGACTGCATTGAAGCGACAGGGCAAGATAGTCTTTCTCAAATTCGTCCTCCTGTTTGGCAGAGGATTTTAAATCCTTGCTCAGTTTAAAAGCGGTAATAAACGGATCGCTTCCTGTTAAGGAAATCCACATTGGATTTGCCATAGCTCTGTAGATATCAAGTCTTTTTTGAGATTGTCTGAAGTAATCTTCCTGGCATTGTTCGCATTTACAGAGAACATCGTGTGGCCTTTCCAACTTGAACCCTTTGGAAATAAACAGTTTCAGAACGTCATAGTTACCCAAGTGCGCAGCAACAACAAGCGGAAGAAAATTAACCGGTATCTTGCGCGAGGACTGTGGAGTCGCTTGGGAGACAGAGGATGAATTCTCGTATAACTCTTCCAAATTAAACAACTGTAGATAATGATCGATCAGAACCTCGACAACTTCAAGGTTTTCCTCTTGAACAGCCTTTAACAACGATTCCTCCAGTTTACTTTCATGATTCAGCATAAAGCCGTTTGTCTCTCTTGGCTCGTTGACTTTATGTATTAAGGATCTAAAACTCGGTCGATTCTGATCTGATGTCGTTACGGATGTTAAGCTGAGCTCCGCCATCGGAACACCTTCAAAAAACGATTCCTGTCCTTCAATCGGTGGATCTGTCAGCCAGAGAGGACGAACGAAACCATCTTTGCTGTGTTTACTCATACTCAACTGCGCCGCGCAATCTTTCCAACTATACCATTTGACTGCATTTCCATCCGTTCACTCAAATAACGTCATTGTCCACGCAACCGCAGGTGAAATACACAATCGTATTCCCCGGTAGATATGGGCGCCAAGCCAAGGACGTATCGCATCGGTCGTTAGTTGCCTTTATAAAAGCGTTCAGGGCAAACAGAGAAACACTGTGGAGTAAAAGGTCGACATTCTGAGGCGAAAATCGTTTTCCATCGTATCATCATTAGCAAGTCGATTTTTGAACGGAATAATATTAATTGTCAGAGGCGCACGTTTATAATAACATTTGGCTGAAATCTGTTATTGACAGGTTGTAACTCACAATGTTTATGAGACATTTAACAGTTTTGAATGCTAAATAAGGAATAGGACTTGGTCATTGGAGGAACTGTGCGTTCAAATGGCTTTCTGCTTCCGCAAATGATTTTTCCCGCCAACACGTACCTTAGGTTTTTAGCCGTGATCCGTTGAGTCTTGTTTTCATTATAATAATAATAAGCTGAGAACTCTCTCTTACTACGCCTAATTTTTCAGCATAGAAATATTGTTTTCCTCAAAGTAAAAAATGGCCAAATTGAATGAGATGGTGTTAGTTTTATCCACCGGGAGTTTAGACGAGGTGCGGTTTTGTGCTATATCAATTTTGTCATTTATATTAGAAATTATGCTTAATCCACCGTTGACCAATTTATGGCTAAAATATTCAGTTGGCATATGCATCAGTCATTGTCAAATTTATCGATATCTATCAATGTTTAACGTCGAACATAACAACGAAACATGGTTGTATGGTCGCGTTCTGAGACAAATAGAAAACAAAATCTGCAATGTCGGTTTTACCTGTGATATGAGGAAAGCAGAATCCTCTTATTACTGTACGGTGATAAGTCAAATTTTCCAAATAGTTCCGAAAAAAACAGTGTATTAGTGACCCGGGTCTCTTTGATCTGAATAGCGTAAGCAAGGTTTTCTTATATAAAAAGTAAAAACAGTGCCTTTAGCAGCTGCCGTTTTTTAAATTTAGCCATGCTGAGTTCAATATAGATTAATTTATAAAGAATTTAAATTAGTATACCAAATGCGTGAGGCTGATAGCGAACGGAAACTTTTTTCCTGTTCAAGACCTGCGCTATTAAGAGCGACTGATCTTTATCAATGTAAAGATTTTAAAATACGTATATTCCCTTTTGGGTAAATCTTAAAGAGAAAGCGAGAGGACAAGGCGATAGATTCTCTTCACTGTTTCTAAAGATTGTCACTCATAGCTATTTTCAGTTTCGTAATGTTTGTGGGATGTTTGCAATACAGTATTCAGCACTACAGGCGTACCTTGTGTTATTATACTCGAAGTTGATGTTATCGATAATTCTTGTTTCGAATTCTACGTGTCCTGCCGTTTTAATGCATTACTTTTTCCGGAACATCTTTGAAATAAAGATCACGTTTTTAACAAGTTCCACAGTGACCTTTTAGAAGCGATTTTACTCACCCACGCGATGCGAATAATACTAACAAAAAACTAGCAAATTAGGGTTAACGATATAGGTTAGTCTTAATTAGGAAGTCGGTTTATAATCAGCACGCCTTGGTTCATTTACTGATACCGATGAAAAGACCAAATATTTTGTGTAAGCTGACAGAAGGTGCGCTCCAGCAGGCTTGAACCCAATGATAGCAGTAAAATATCAGTCAAAACAAAATGTTAACTGATCGTGAAAGCGATTCTGCATAGCCAATAACTAAGAGAATAAATCACCAATGTAATAAATGAGAACTGAGATTAAGCATCCCGAAAACAACATCATCATCATCATCATCATCATCATCATTATCACTATAAAACTTCATTTATACACCGTAAAAATTTAAAGCTACAGGCTTGTGGAGCCGTGTATAACATAAAATTTACAAAGAAAACTAAATGATATTAAAATATCTATTTAACTATCTATTTAAAAAAATGCAAAATTACAAATTTTGATAAAAAATGACATGTAGTATAGAAGAAATAGTAGGTTATACAAACGTTCTTTTTGAGACAGAAGAGGCTTCTGTTTAGTTTATTTTAATTTCTTATTATTATTATTTTATTTTTTGTATGTTGTTTTTTTCTTTTCAGGTCTTTTCTTAATCCATGCTAATAATATCTCTGATAGTTATAATAATACTAGTACAGTGTACAGCCCTCAATTGTCCTTAGAAATTCTTAGGTACAAATCACATTCTAAGAACGATCAGCCGTGGATTTCTCCTTACAATATTAATACATTACCACACATTTGGGTAGGGAGAGTTGAGCTGGCACTATCATATATACGTCAAAAAGACTTCGAAAGTCAAAAGTCCAGAAGCATACTTACATCAGTTTCAGTTGAAACGTAAAAATAATGGTTCATGCATTCATTTGTTAAAAAGTGCTATACTATTGCACTCAGGTTGTTGTTTAATATTATGAGGAACACATGCACGACATTGAAGATTTTGGACATACTTTTTCAAATTCTGTTCCCAGTTTTTGGAAAAATATCGCTAACTGCTAACTATGGTTTGTTTATCCTTCAGCTGTTTCAATTCCATTAAACGGCATTATAGTGATCAGCGGAATAAGCCCAGTCCGTGTAACTATAAAAAATTTAACGTTGCTTGGCAACGACCTCTGACGTTTCCACTCTGCTTACGTGTGTCGCAGAGTTCGTGGGAATAATTAGCAGAAAATTCAGGATAACTCAAATCTGACAGGTTATTTACACAGAATAAACAGAAAATTTACTCAAGCTGGCACAGCGTCAGCAAGACCTCGACTAAATTAGTTTTTTGGAAGAGCATCGACTCAGCTGGGAAAGAGAGACATAATGTCTGAACAAAGTGATCACTTAAAAAAAGTTGCATGCGATGGGGACTATTTCCGTGAGTTGTCGACCCACGCGTTCCACTAATGACGAGAGTCAGGTAAATAACATTATAAAATATTTAAAAATGGATTCATAATTACAATAAAATATAAAGCCATAATTAACAGGGACAGAAATTTTTAAAGTGCTAGAGTTTTAGTCGCATTATTTTCGGCAGAAAGCACTCGACGGCACAAAAAGGTTTTAGATGAATGAAGGTTCCACGAAATTCAATTATCTGGTCCAACTTAAATAAGAGCAGTGGGTTAGAAAGCCGTCTACACCTTGCTCAAAAGTTCATTTGTCAGTAATGAGTAAATAAAGCCAGGGTCTTGGCCACAAAGAGGCGATGTCCATGAAAAGTTATGACTGACGCAGTGTCTATGGTTAAATTCTCTTCCCAGGTTTTTTAAGTGTTATGATAACTATAAACAACAAAAGTGAAAAGAGGACTGAGGTAATTGTCTTGGCTTGTCTTTTAAAAGCTACGAACCTGAAAGCGTAAACCGTGTTTGGGAAAATTCAAAAATGCGATGCAAATATCTGAAAAGAAGTTTTAAAAGGCAACACACTCTGACGTCATCAACCTTTACGTCACAAGATAATCTGAAAGAACCTCACACAAATGAACAGCTGCAGTGCAAAACATCATGTTTTAATTAGTTTCCATTTGAAAGGAAAAAAAGAAAAAGAATGAATCTCGATCAAGCAGAAAAAGAGTATAACGTCAACGTTTCATGTGTGAAAATATTACCGTCAATGCGTGGGTTGTTGATGAAAAGGCTTCGTGTACCTTTCATGCTCTCGCAAAAAGCTGTATAGTATCAGTGTATTGTGAGCCTAACGCGGGAGCTCACATGAGTGAAATAAGACGTATGGTTTTTATAATAGTCAGAATTGGTTTTAGGGTTAATTAAGTGCAAGAGAGAAAAGAGAGAAATAGGTGAAGAGCTCACCTGACCTTCTTGGTCCGAAATGCAAAAGTGGGGAAGTAAACGCCGTCATGGGACCGCACAAAATGAATTTACCTTCTTCCTCCAAAACTGAACTTTACTTCAACATTAAAATGTGACGTGTTTTACATTAACTAGGACTTTAAAGTTAAATTAAATTCAGTTAAAAATAAAATCATTGAGTTTTTAAAAATACTTCCTTTATTATCTCTAGGTGACAATTTTCTTTAAATACATCGAATAATATATGTTTATTGCTAAAATGCTAAAATACATTCAATTCTACAAGGAAACACCTATTTAAGTGTCACTTCATTAAAAAACATACATTGAAAAAGGATCTGCCCGCACAAGAATATCAGCTAGTTTTAATCTTAAATCGAAATAATTTTTTTCAAAATACTTGGATACTTTAAATACGCTCATGAGCCCTAGGATTAATATATTACTAAAATGTTATTATGCGGCACTATACATCATAAGCATTTCAAAGATATAAAGGCTTCACCCTTCTATTTTGCGAGTAGTTTGACAGTGCTTCAAACTTGAACCGTGAAAGTCAAAAAAATCAATGGTAAAACGTGTTCTCTTTTCAAAATTTCCAGCTGTTAAAAATCCGTTGATCAGTTTCTGAAACGAAAACATGCTTCACAAAGCTGTAATATACAGAAAAAGAGGAAGAAAATGTTAATTGCTTGGTTATTTAGTCATTTATATTCTGGTCAAAGCATATAAGCCAATAAAAGCAAACCTATTTCTGCGGCACAATGCAGCCATTTAATTTTAGCTCAGCTCCCGTTTACACAGCTGCAAGCAACTAGCAGATTGCGTGCACACCAATCTTACGCCCCGTCCACACTACGCCGGGGAAATTTGAAAACGCAGCGTTATTTCTACGGTTAGGCCTACCGTCCACACTAATCCGATACGAAAACGGAGCTTCTCGAAGACGGTCTTCAAACCGTCATACATTGAGAATGGGTTTCCCGAAGGAATTTGAAAACGCCAGCTTTTTGAAAACGATGACGTCACGATAATCACGTGATTTCCCTGCCCGAGTTTTATTCAAACACAAATCCAAAATGACCACTGATTGGTGCGTTTTTAATTTTCTCCGGATCTCCTGTGTTGACGCAAGCGATCTCATGAGCTAGGGAGGTGTCCGTCGACAAGATGCGGTAGTTAACAGGGCTTAATTATTATCATAAAACTGGTCACGAATTTTGTTATCTTTTTTTTCCCATATGAACTAAATGAATTTTAAATGAAAATGAAGTTCTGAATAATCAGCTAAAATTACACAAGAACACAACGTGTTAATCAATAATTAAAACTAGACAAAGCTTTAAAAGGTTACAAACAAATCGATTTAAATTTTGGAAAGTTTGTACAAAGATGCCGTCTAGCTACCAAGCTTAAAATAATCTTTGTTTGTTTTTGTTGGTTTACTTTTTTAGATGTAATCATTTATAATTTTCAAATACAAATACAGCAAAAAACAATTAAACATTTGAAATTATTCGTTAGCTCCATACACCATTTTAAGGAGTGACAGACTACACTAATCTATTCTTTGTTAGGCAGTTTGTTAAATAATATTTCTGAGATTGCATGATTTAATCAATATTATACACTTCTGCTTTCAATGGTAGTCAGGGAAGACATGTAAAAATCGTGAAAATAGCGTGACCTATTCATTTAAAATATCGTGAAAGGAACACAATCTACATTGTAAACATTTTACTGTATTTGGTGTGACACTTTTTAACTCGTAAATTGCAAATTGCGCATGTGCAACAAACGAGTTATTTATCATCAAACCCATCAGGCTGGCGTGACACATTACTTTGGTCTAGCTACAATATTTTTGGAAAACATAGGAACAAAATAGATAACAAGGAAATGAAGCTGAACTGAAACGCTCTTTATGCCAAAGCTTGGCCATCTGTAGAGACGGTCTTACGTGGTAGAGCTGAAGGGTGACCACACTTCATGATGACAGGCACTGAAATGTGCCTGACTCCGCGATTCACTCCATTACAATGACATCCGTTCGCAATGGGGGACACGTGAATGACATGCTGACTTCTGATTGGCTCTTGAGGAGTTTTGAACTCTCGGACGGTGGTGCTGTTGATGTAGCTTTGGTGAGATATCAATTGGAATGCTTCTTGTCTCCCAGAAAATGTTTCCTGTCTTCCAGAACTCGTTTCTTGTTTTTCTTTAGTTTGAACGTCGTTCTCTCTTTCTAAGATGCCGCTGTCGTAAAGGTTTTTTATCGGCTTGTAATTATACGGCAGATCAACAAATTTGTACACTAGCCGCTGACCACTGACCTGTCATTAAAATACAATGTGATATGTAAGATGCACCGCATCGTTGGTATCGGGTAGAATTTCATTTTTGACTGTCTGAAAGTAAGGATACCTACTGTCGGTTATTGAGCCCATTTAGTCTGAAATAGGGTAAAGGTTTGGTCTTAAAGAAGTACATGTTTTTCTCGTCTTGGATTTCGTTCGGCTTTTAGAGGATGGTAGGGTTTTTAAATAGTCAAAGTTTTTTTAAAGAAAGGAGATAAAGAACAAAGAGGGTAGCTATGGATGAACAAAGACACTTGAGGTTAACGTTTCTTTACTTATTTACTTCCCGGGCGGGAAGGACTCCCATATCAAAAGGTTGAGGATGCTCGTCGTCTCGCTTGGGGATATAAATCAAGGATTCTGGTCTCACTTAGGATGTTGCTGACGAAACGCCACTATGTCGCTATTTTTAACTGCCAAAGTGTCTTTTAGGCTGCACTCGAAGACATAACACTAAAACAACGCACTTATTTCCGTTTTTAAGCTCGATTTCCACCGGTCTCTAGAGTCCGGTCTACTAGCGCGGGCTCCCTCCCTGAATAGCGGCAGATAATCGAGCCTATTCCGTTTTAAGTAGCATCAGTATAAAAGTAAATCTCGAGCCACGCCCAGGGTGGTCTCCGTCAGGGATTTAATTCAAATTTTCCGACGAGCATGATTCCGACCTTTCATATGGTTCTCCGGGCCCTCGGAGTTACTTCTTACAGTGGTTCCACTGAATTTCATTCACTTACTTTCTTTATAATATTCTTTTGATAGTAGTATCTGAGCGCTCGACTCAGCTTGTCATAATTCATTCCCGGGCGCTGTTTAAGCTCTCCCCAACGTTTGGCCACTTCTTCCTGATTACGAAGTTTGAACTCGCCTTTCTCTCGCTTTGTCCACATAATTAGAGACGAATAACGCTCATCAGCGAGAAGTTCAAGTAAAAATTCCCACAAATGAACAGCGCTGCGGGATATACCACGCTTCTTGGGGAAAGAATCCACGACTGCAATTTGAAAATAAAAAAAGATGTATTATTGCCTGCTATATAGCTCCGTGAGCAGGCAAGATGAACCAAATTCTGTGCTGTGCTATGAAGCCATCTTGACCGCTCGGGATTACCAGCCGTTTACTGTTGTGACTTGGTCTACAAACATGCAAATAGGGAATTTGCCCATATCCTGCAATCTTGGCCGAACAGACTCGTAGTCAATAAGCCACATTTCATACATGTTCGGCATAAAGCGCTGTTGTTAAGATTAGCCTGGACGGACGGCTGACCCCGGGGGCCATTACAAGTGTTGTGATACAAAGAAGTCAGAAATTAAAATTGACGAGAACATGACCGCAGAGCATGTGTGTGTTACAGTTCAAAATGCCCGCCAAAAAAGATGCGCGACGTAAACTTAATTTACGGTTTACAGTCGAAAAACAAGGTTTCAAAACTCCCCTCAACCTAGAGGAGCTTAGTCATTGCATTTTGGCCACGTGCAAAATCACCTTTAAATTGAATGAAACGTGAAATAGTATTTTACTGAGATAGAAAAACACCAAAGAGATAATAATAAACCATGTAGGAACAAGGATGGTCAAGGATAGAGAAAATTAACACGGATTACAAACGAAGAACTTGAAAAATTTAGGCTAAACTTTTCATGATACACAAAGAGTGACGTAGCTTCTTTAAAGGTAAATTCGGGGTTTCCTACGCAACTTGCTTATGATAACACTCGCGACTTGTTATGGTACCCAAGTCGTGTAATAATCAGGTCGCGTGTAAAAATCGCACAACTGATCACACCTTCTAAATCGACCCTTAAGATGTATGACGCATTTGCATGCACAAGTATCCCCTCTACGTGTATTTAAACATTACTTCAGATTAGTATGACAGTAAGAGAGTTTAAAATAGATCCTTTTTAACATGAGTCACGTACTAACTATACACAGTGTTTTGTATATCTAAACCGAGGATCGACGAGTTAAGAAATTTTCTAATTCCTTAAAACAAGTTCCGTCGGTTTTCCTGCGGAAACTGACTCAGAAATAACTTGACTTTCACCTCTGTGATTTTGTTCGGATATTTATTAAGGTAGATACCGCTGTTCAGTAATTTTACTTGCGTGTTAAATCCACTCCACTTAAAATAAACATGGACAGGATGTGAACGGCCTGCGCTTACTAAAAGAGTAAAACCACTTTCAATTTTTCGCAAAAGTAAACTTCAATTGCAAAACTTTTTTTCGCATTTAAATTTACGTATTTTACATTACGCGACAGTGGAAATCCACTTTAACTTCAAATACGGCATCCCAGAAAGCGCGTAGAGGTGAAGCTTATAATGTGAATATTCCAGCACAATAAAAGTGAGAAAATGAAATGAGAGGCAGTTTCGAAATCCTGATAGCACTGCGGAGATGTCCAGCGGTTGTACTACAATCATAGCGCTAAAAAGGCAATGTTTAATCTTTAACTTGAATAATTTAAAGATTAAAGATCTAAAAATTAGGAATAACCTTCTCCTTTCTCGTGCACCCATAGCATAAAATAGTAGACATATGCTTATAAAACCGTAGTAAGAAACTATTTGTTGAAGGAAAAAAGTCAACAGATTTTAGTATCGGCGACGGTGGACTGTTGAGATCAAGCGATTGTTAAACATTTTCGTATCGTATGATTATTCCTTAAAATGAATGCTAATTCAAAACGTTCAAAGTTTTCTGTGCAATAATCACCTGAAGGAATTCTTCCTAATGTGGACGCCATATTCGCCTCCATTGAAACTGTGCTTCTGTAGTTTATGTACTAAACGGTTTTCGTTAAAAGAAATTCAGATCAGAAAGCACTCAAACATCTACGGAGCGATAAACCCGCTTTAAATTGATATGGAGAGGAAACAACATTAACGAAAATGACCGGTAGCAAGCGGCTTAAAAGGAAGTTAAACAAAAATATCAAGAGCTCACTTACTTCCCCCACGCACACATGCATCTGTCAGTGATGAATAAAGGAAAAACACGATTGACATGTCCGAGTTAGCTTCCTGACAACGTCGTAAATTTACCTGCGGAGTATTTTTTTTCTGCGCATTTTTAAAACGAAGCGGCAAAAGCACTATTTCTGTCCGGCGGCTGAGCTCTGTTGATATAGACACTTTATACAATAGTTATTTCACCTAAGTTTGTTTTTGTTCTGTTTGTATCAACATTAGTTAATCCAGCGTTAAAAAGCCACAGTAATGAACGTAGAAAAACACCGCGTTTGTCTGTTTGAAACGTGATGTGTTTTCAATGTCTTATTCAGAATGACGTCACTGAGCGGTTATTTATGCCTAAAATCTTCCGGGAAAATGATGAACAGTCTTGCGAATGCGCACTCAGTATAACCCGCGGGTAAATTTTTTCCTTTCAGTTTCTTTTTCCTTTTTCTGTCAACTACGAGTAACCAATTTACAGAAGTTAAGAATTATAGGAAAGAACCTTTATAGCTTTTCAATTTCATTAACCATTACTGCAAGAATTATTATCATTTGAGTAAAAAAGAACAATGTTTTTGCGCCAAAGTTTCCATGATATTCTGATGTTGTTGTCAGGAGAGACAAACGTGCGCCAGGCGGTGAGATGGTTAAACAGTTCTCGACATGACAGATCCACGCCAAACAAAAAGACAAACAAAAATAGAAACGGAAAGCGTCGTGATTCCAGTGTCATCAGTAAAGTCCGGCCATTAAAATACTCGTCAAAGACATTTAATAAGCAGGTGTGCTGGCTTTAATTTCCTGCAGGAACATTTGATACCACTCCATTGTTTATCCATGACGATGTCAACATAGAAAGATCTAAGCCAAGAATATAATACTAGTACGATCGCGGCGAAGTCCATTTTATCTTCCCGCGTCTTCTCTGATCGTAGGTGTTTTATATCAAATTATTCCGTTTTTATAGCTGAATATCAAAATAGAAGACATTTTAAGGGAACATATTATCAAAATTTTCGAGCAGCTGTTGCGTTTCGGAAAATCGTAGGTGACCTTTTTTACCGCACGCAAAACGGCAATTTCATCTCTCCGAAAATGACAGCCATCATGTTTTCTATATCAGGATTTTCAAAGCGAAAATTCTTTAAAAGAACTGGCCGGAGGAGAATAACGGCCTTTTGAACAAATATTTTACACAAACGATCTTTTCGGTACCCTTGACAAAATCTATCGTTCTTCTTGCTCTTACACGTCTACAATCCCTAAACTTTCTCAAAGTCCTTCGTGGTGGTAGGACTGTCTTAGCGGGAAGGTCAAGCTTGCGCTCCTTAAAACCACGTTCTTGGTACTCTAGTTTTGAGCGTTCCAGTCATTTTTCGCTTTCTGAGCTCGGCTTTCGAAGTCTAATCGAGTCTACAGTAATTCCCAGCAAGAATGAGTATATGCTCGCTCTTTCTCTATTACGTGAGGAAAACCCAGCTTTTTTTTTAATAGGAGTGTACACTGGATCGTAAATATGGAATATATGTGAAAGAAGACATTTATGAACTGATTTGTATTTAAAAGTCGAGTGGCAACGTACCAGTGTACAACAATAAAACAGTACAACTCTGTTGATTTTTTTTGTGTGTTTGTGAAAACCTTGAATCATGAAATAATCGAGCTTATCGGTTTGACCATCCACCCTTTTATGTAGGCTTAGACAAAATAGAGAGAGCTATATTCTGTTTTTACCTACTCCAGCTAAAACAGATTTTTACATATCCTACGCAGCTTTATATATAACCTACCTCCGTTTAAAGCCATAAGAAACAAGCGTTCTGTTGTAAAATTTCCAACACAGAATTCTTCGTCAAGCGTGGATAGAAGATCGTTTTGTTTCTTTGCGGAGCTTGGGCAGGACTGCAATACAGTGTGACTCTAAAAATATTGGCTGAGAAAAAAGAAAATTATTGTTTTGCTTTTACTGAATTTCCTTCCATTAAGAAGGTCAAATTATCTAAGAGGGCTATTTCTTTCACCCACGTACTACTTCACTGCGTCGCAGTTTGTCAAATGCGGGGGCACACACGGCCAAGTTCTAACCCAAGAGTCCAGCATTTAACAAATTTGTCATTCACAGCACCGCAGTTGGATTTCTTGTCGCACTCCAGTTTTGTTTTCAAATAACTTGTGGAAACTGGATGATAACCCATGGGGAAATAGCAAACCAACGGAAATGCCGCTGGACGCTTCGAAATCACTGGTATGCATGAAACGCATTCAGCGATGACTTCTATTCTTAGCAAGTAGTGTTCAGAAAGCATAGTTTTACTTTGATTACAGGAAATGGAGTCATAATGGTTCAATGTTATAGCACGGCAGTTTATAAATGACAGAAATCAGGAACTCGTTACTTATAGCTGATAAAAAATGACGGACAAGAAGTCTATGAAGTGAATTATTGACCGGGACATCAACAAATCATCTTTAGTCATCCTTATCAAAACACTTGGTGCGACATAGAGTTGCTTTCTGTCGCGTGGAAACTACAAGGATTTGTAACAAAAAAAAAGCAGGCAAGCCGTGCCTCGACTCAATCTGAGAATAGGAAGATCGTTCAGAAGTGTAACAGCTCTCGTAAGCTTGTAATTCTATTTGTTGTCATAGTGTAGCAGCTGTCATTGTTTTGGGGTCAGGGGGCAATGGTTCTGTTGTTTGTTCTATTGTCTTCTCAAAGGGTATCGAGCCATTCATGTGACACCATGCGAGAGCTGCTACCCGATCCAAATAGTTGTAGTCGGACTTTGAGAAAGAGAGGAACTTGAATAAACATTTCCAGGTCACTTGATATTTGAAAAATTAAAAGCATTAGACTGCAGTCAATTCTTTTCTCGTCCCACCCATGAGTACACCCTCTTTAATTTCCTCCTTCGTGCATGGTCTTTGTGGATTCGATAAATTGATCTGAAAAAACACTAAGGCCCAGTTCAGACGTTGTGCTTTTGTCGTGCCGAACTAAATTCAGGAATTAAGTTCGACAAAAGCACAGCAGAAGCACGGCGTCTGAATCAAACTTTTGAATTAAGTTCGGCAAGCAATTAAGTTCGACAAGCTCTGCCGTGCTACACGACTCTGGCACGGCAGTGATTCAAATGTCGTGCTTCTGCCGCCTTAAACAAAATTCATAAATTATATTAATGTATTTAGGCGAGATTGCGTTCCCACGGGGAGTTAGGAGGAGAATTGCTACGAGGCACCAGTGTATCCTGAATTTGGTTCGACTCTGGCACGACGTCTGAATCAGAGTTGTTTTCCTGCCCTGCTACAGTCAAGCCTAATTGCAATTTAGTTCGGCACGACAGAAGCACGACGTCTGAACTGGACCTAAGAAATGTAACATTATATTACGTCTCTTCACCCTAGGCGCTCATACTTATCGGCAAGTTTACATTTCTTTTAAGAAATCCAAAGTTGTTAGTCTTGTACACGTTTAACCATGATTAGCTGGATTGGTCAACGAGGAGAGGCCAGACCAAGGGAAGCCTCTTCTGCCCCTGGTTGGGGGTGGAGCAAATTTCCCAAACTGTAAAACCTCCCTTGATGACAAAAACTCCTGGTTCGTTTTCGTTTTTAAGCGGATGCCAAGGCATCTTTTGTTGTGGAAGACAATGGGTGTTGTACTGGCCAATCAGTATCGTCTTTGATGGTTACGAAGCTTAACCAAACGTCTGGCATTGAAACGGAGTAGTTGAAGAGAAACAGTGTCTCAGCAAAAACAAAATGAGACAAATCAAACGTTTTAAAAAGAATTGACGATGAGAATAATAGGAAAGAAATCATAATAGTTATCAGATTCGATATAAGAAAAAAAGGCACCGAGAAGCTAACCACTGGAGAGAGAAAACCTTTGATGAGAGCAACTAGACAAAGATTGAACGAGCGATAGGAAAATTATATAAGCAAGCTTAATGCAACACTGTTAAAGGCAAGTGCTTCAAGCCTTAACTATAAGGCTAATGTGAATAGGCTTTGTTGAATGAATTTTCTTCAGGAGATGATATAATCAATTAGCAAAATAGAATAAATAGATCATGACTGAATCCATCATTACACTACTGCTCTACAATTGCGTCTATGAAAAAATATATCAGTTTAGGTGCTATTAACAGTAGGTTCATCACCTTGAATTGACATGCAAGTTAAATCTAAGTTAATATCGTATTGTAGTGTTCAGGAAGAACGTTCCTTAGCAAAAAATAAAATGATGTTTTGAATCTTGCATATCTTGGCTTGCCTTGATGCTAAACCAAGTACCCTCGAAATTATTCATCGATTATGATCGAGTTTAGCTTTGGTCCAGAGTTAAAACCAAGTTACCACAGCAGAAAGGGCGAATTTGAAATACGTTCGGAGTAGAAATTTCAACGATTAATTCTTCACTCTCGAGATCAGACCTACCTACGGTAGTGTGATAACTTACTTCCTGTGTAAGAAACAATACACTGAATAGTTGTGCGATCGATGTATAAAGGCACAGAGCGAGGTCCAAGCGAACTAGCACAGTTAAATTCACCCGCAGCTCGTTTAACTTAGGTTTAATGCCTGTCGGGCTTGATACTTAATTATGTTCCCCTAAATATCTGTGATTGCCAGAAAGAACGAAACGGTTTAGCTGAGACTGAGAACTTGATATCAAAACGTTACGAGCCGGAAAACAAAGAAAAAGAAATCTGCTTATATGGTGTTTTGTGTTTATTTTTATATGCCTGTGTTCACGTACACCTCTGTATGGAGGTGTTATTCGAAAGTGAAAGAAGATGTGAACAATAAAGTATTTTTTTTTTAAGAAGAAGAAGATCAGGATTATAAGAATATAGTTAAATATACAAATTTTACACCAGTAGCCATGATAAAAACGGAAGTCGACACCGTTGTATTTAGTGCCATGATTAAATTAGGTCTTGTTTATAGAGATGTAACTCTTGCTTTTTACCACTGACGTAAACTTTGATGTTAGTTCTGAAAATTTGACGGCTCACCAAAACAATATTCCCTACCAAACATTTCATCACTCTCCACGTGTCTGTTTTACCAACGTGTGTGGAAATTGAAAGGAGAAACAAGTAGTTATCCCTCTTACGAACTAGAGGTTAAGGGTTCCACCTATTTTTGGTGACAACAAAACCAAAACTTAAATTAAGGTTTCTTTCTTGTCGCCAACTGTAGTTACGAACAAAATTTAAGAATAGCTGAGGGTAATCACTAATGAAAATACATCAATAATGATGGCACCAAATTAATATTGATGGCACCAAAAATATTACCATGCTGAATTTATAATTTTTATTTTTTTTCTGCAAGCGAATCGTTTAACGAAGGTTTGTTGTTATTTTAATCAGTCCTGATTTCTTGGAGAAGAACATAGGACGTAAAAGAGCCAAAAACAGGACGTTACAGACCTAAAAATCTCGTCCTTTGCCCAAAGAAAGCTACTCAAAATCAGTCAGGTTAGGTCAGAACGTAGGCTGATAATCTGAGAATGAAAAGAGCCAACAACCCCAGCCAGACCATGAAATGAAAACTTCAATATACGAAACACGTCATAAACATTTCGAGAACGGCATCGCCTAGGAGGGTTCAATGAAAGAAGAAGCCCATGAGGACCAAGAGCTAAGATCAAAGGCAGACCATGAAATGAAACCTTTAACAAAGATTTCAAAAACTATGTCACCAAGCAGGTCTTAATAAAAGAGGGAGCACATAAACACCAAGAACAAAGATTAAAAGGCAGGCTCATGAAATGCAATCCTCATTAAGAAAACATTTCAGGAAATGTATCACCACGTCGACAACACAACCACAGTCACTAATGAAGATCATTACTACCAAGCAGGTTATGAATGCCAGTGAAAGCCTTAAATGAAAAAAAACTGCAAAATAAGGCAGCCCTTCTAGAAGAATTCTGAAATAAACAAATAGATGAAGGCAAGGAATTAACACCGCCAGGCAGGCCATAAAATGGAATCTTCGACGACAGAAATAAAGGAAAGAAAGCATAGATTCACACCACCACACAGGTTACTGACTGATACTCTCTGGGAAAAAAGACAACCAATAAAGACCAGAAACAAAGCACGATGTTTTAGGCAGCACTGCAAAGGAGGCCTCAACTAAACTTGCCATCCAGGCCACAAAATGGAATCCTTACCAAAAAGAACCAGAGAAGACCGAGGTCTAACATTGTCAGGCAAACCATGAAATGAAACTATTAGCTGTATCACCAAGACAGCCTTAAAATGAATTCCTCATTACAAGGTCATGGAATGCATTTAAACTTTAGTTTGAGACCAAGAACTAACATCTCCAGGCAACTGATGAAGGCCATCAACAATCCAGCTAAAAGGAAACAGATGAGCAGCAAGCACTAAAAGTCTCCAAACAGGCCACAAAATGGCATCCTTGAGGATCAGGCACTACAATCCCCAGGCAGACCATAAAAAGGAATCCTTACTGAAAAAAATACTAAACTTATGAAACGCTGACAAGGCACTAATATCTCCAGGCAGACTATTGAATGGAATCCTCACTAACAGGATCAGATGAGCAGTAAGCATATCATTAAAAGTCTCCAAGCAGGCTACGAAATGGAATCCTTGAGGACCAGGCACTCTCTAGTAGACCATCAAAAGGTATCCTTACTGAAAACAAATACTAAAAAGAAAAAGATGTAGACCAGGCAATAATATCTCCAGGCAGACCATGAAGTGGAATCTTCACTAAAAGGAACCAAATGGAGCACAGGCATTAAGATTCTCCAGGCAGATCCAGATGGAATCCTTGAGGATCAGGCACTATAATCGCCACGGAGACCATTAAATGGAATCCTCACCTAAAGGAAACAGATTAGGAGCAAGCATTGACAATCTCCAGGCAGGCTACGTGATGGAATCCTTGAGAACCAGGCACTATTGTCTCCAGGTAGACCACGCAAAGTAATCCTTACTGAGAAAAATACTAAAATAGCAGATTTAGACAAACAAGGCACTAACATCTTCACGCAGACGATGACAAGGAATTCTTATGAGTGAGAAAGAGATGAGGAGTACCAGTGAAGCATTATCATGTCCAGCCAGACCAGAAACAGATGCAAGCCAAAAACCAATGTCACCAGGCAGACCATGAAATGGAGTTTCCAACAAATGAAGCAGATAAGATTAAAACTAACACTTACAACCACTATTAGGCAGACCACAAATTGAAATAAAAGAAACATACACCCACAAATACTCCTAAAAATAGGAACAGATACTACCAAGACCCTCGGTCATCGTACAAGCAAACAAATGGGAGGTTAAATGCAAAAGACAGAGTGACAACCGAGATGTGGCTTTCGGCAGACCGCAGAATGGCACTCTCAGGGGAAACGAAACAAAGGAACCGTCCAGGAAGGACCTAACAGTGCCAAGCAGGTCATGTAAAGAAATCTTCAGTGAAAGGAAGAAATGAAGACCAGAAGCTAAAATCACAGTAAAAGAAAGAGGTTAAATGCAATACTTAAATGCAATACTAAAATCACAGGGCAGACCATAAAATGAAAGCTCTCAACGAAAGAAAAAAGCTTGAGAGCAAGAAATAAGATCACCAGAGATACCATAAAAGACAATCCTCAGTGAAAAAAAATAACATGAAAACCAAACACTTACATCAGCCAGCTTATCATAGATGAAATGGAACCCTCAATGAAAAAATAAACTAGGTGGGTGAAGAACAAAATCAAACATCACCAGATGGAATAATTCGGACAACAGAAACATACGAAGACCAGAATCTAGTTCAACAGACACAACTTGAACACGAGTGAATCGAGTGCGATAATGGGTATTAATTTCACTTGGTTACCAAGACAACAGGCTCATTAGCTCACACGGCATTGATCAAACATGACGAACTTCTTTTCAAGACCGTAAGGTTGGTATTTTCCTTCGAAGGAAAGGAAATAGATGTCTACTTCAAGATGCATTACGATTAAAAAACATGACTTGTTGTGAAGGCCTCAACACTATAAAATGTGGACGCTATTAGTTCTGGAAGAGCCGTCAAAATGAACTTTTTCTTTCTAATTTTTGAGGATACGTACGCGGTGCGGAAGGTATCGGTGAATACTCCAACCGGATGGTGTACCAAGGCATGCACGGTAAGGCGTTGTAATAAATTTATTAAATTTTTTCTGCTTGATTCCGTTATTTTTATGCTTGTGCAATTGTTTCATCAATTCAATTTTTTTTTTTTGCGATTTATTTGGTTTTCGTCTTGAGTCGAATTTACGCTTTGAGGATAAATATATTTTAACACCCAAGTACCGTCCTAATAAATGAAGTTGTGCGCACCAGAGTCGTATTTTAAGCAAGCTTTGTACGCTACACAATAAAAAGTGACAACGCTAGTCCAGCACCTCATATTAAATATTAATCTCCTTGATTGGTCTTTTTTCTTCAGTTTCTAACGGACGAGAAAAGACATTTCGATCTAATCTGAGAATATTACATGGTTTTCGAGAGGACTGAAGCAACGGCGAAGAGAATCTTTCAACACAGATCTTTAAACTGAAGGCTTCTCGACAAACCTTTCTTAATCGGTAAAGACTTAATATTTTGAAAAAAACGTAGAATCAGAACAACTTAATGTAATTGGAATGCAGTACTTTCTATTGATCGAAGCCTAAATATCCTCAGGTTGTGCCTCACTAATTCTTCTTTTCGGGTTTTAAATCACTAAATATCACTCTTCGTATTCATGTACGGCAATCTTCTGTTCAATTTACTTAATTGTTTTTGTTTGCTGTACGAATACGAAGTTACTACCAGATTACGCCATGCTGAGGAAGTTTCTGACGACAAATTTTCAGGTTCGAACAAATTTCTCACTGATCCGTAAGAAAAAATAAATGGCGTCAAAAAAGGTACTTCCTTTTCTGCTGACTTGCTCTGCCGGACATTATGCTCAAACTGATGTGCTTGTTTTCGTCAAGATCATTTGGAAGTGGAAATATTCGGCGTGAAGTATCTTGTCCAAAATTACGTGATCAGATTTTGATAAAGGCCGGACACCTTTGGGCTGATTTGGAGGAAATAGTCCAACGTGGAAGACGGCCGGTTGCATTGATCGACTATGAGTTGTTTTCGTAATTAATGAAGGATATTTACGACAGTACAATTTTATTTATTTTTGGCTTGCTGAGGCTCTGTTAGAAGGCATCGATTCTTAATATTCATTAGTTCTAAAGATCCTTTATTGATGATCTACTGTTAACAGATCTTTAGTTGTGCTCTGCAGTACTCAGTTTCGCAAAGCTAATTTCATTGCGACAACGAATGTATTGGATAGAATCACTCTGCCATACTAACATCTGTGTACTTCACATATTCTTCATGAAAATAAAAAGCTTTTGTACATAATTGTTATCAGATAATCTACAAATCAGTTTAAAGTATTTGTTGAAGTGTGTTCACTGCGGAGTGAATATGACAAAAAGGACCGCTTGGCTGGAAATCTATAGCTATCAGGCAAGGCAGACAAATTGTCACACTGCGTAGAGTTTCTTTAAGAACTTTACCTTTCGTAGTGGAAAAATCGTACAATTTTGCGATCGTCAAAAAAGTACAGACGATATCGTGTGGATAGTTCAGTTGATTTGTCGGATGTCCGAGTATCTTTTAACAAAATCTACTCCAGAATGAAACAACGCCTTCGGAACTGAAGTAGCCTGAAAAAAAGGGGGAAGCAAAACCTACATTTCTTGTAGCGTACCAAGGCGAAGGAGGCTTGAAATTATGTTAACTAGAATAATTATCAGATTTCTCTACGCTGTGTTAACTTAAACACATAAATACTGATTTAAGACGAAGCTTTCTTATAAACAAAATAGTACATGCGAACAAACTAGAGTCAACTTTCTTCAAGCAGGAAGTAGACTGCAAATGCATTGTTGCTTACCAGAAATTTGTCCTCCGAATAACTTTACCTGAAGAGAGCCTTTTTTGACGTGTAAACCTGAACACAGGGATAAACGAACTAAATGTTTTCTGTCTGTTTCACGCGGTTACAAACAAAATGACGACTTCCTCCTTTGCTCGAAGCTATAATGATCACTTTCTGTCTTATATTGACCTCATGTAAGCGATGACCTGAATGGAACAACACGTAGTACTACTTATTCAGACATACAGTTTCATTTCCTTATGTATTCCTTCGCTAAAAAAAGACAAAATTTGTAAATTTATTCAGAAAACACCTGCAAGACGATGGCAGTTCCTCCTTTTCGCCCTCACCATGCCACTTACTCATAGTACGCCATACATTTCCGAGTTGATGTGATAACCGAGAACGCAAACTGATTTCCGGGTTTCTGATATTTGAACATCGACGTTTCGTTCCTCTTCAACAGTACTTGTATGAGTTACGTTCTTTACTGCTATCATTGCTCTCAATTTTGTGAAATAACGAGGAAATTATAGGAAAACGTTGAAAAAAAAAGGCAAAAAGGATGACGCTTTTCTTATCAGCTGGTCAGCTAAACTAGTGAAGAACATTCACTTCCGGGGTTTTTCTATTTTTTTTTTTTTTTTTTTTTTTCCAAAACGTTCCACAAATTTCCTGATTTTCCGGTTAAAAAAGGCATCTGAACAAAGTTAATTAATCGAACATTAGTAGGTGCTGAAAGTTCTGAATAAAAATGATTTTATTTTGTTGAAGGATTTTGCATATCCCCATTTCTTCTGCTTACATTATTCTCCACCCTTTCCTACTCCTTTGTTAACTGATAGCACGTTGCAACAAACACGTTACTCGCGAAATCTTCTGCTGTTTCCTCAACTAAGCTTCAGTTCATAATTTTGTTTTCACTCCCTCCAGCTAATAAAAGATCGGCTCGGACTCATCAAGTTCAAGGCCATTAGTTCGTTGTCGATGCAGTTCGTCGTTGTATGTTCGTTTTTCGGTGTAAGCAACAGAGTGTGAAAATTCAGATGATATATAGTTATGTTATAGACTGTTTTATACAACCGCACAGTGAAAAGAGGAGTAAAAAAGTAATAGAACTGTGCGTAAAGCTGGAGAGATAGAATACGCTGCATCTTCAACGCGTCATTGGAACACAATCGAGTGGTTCCCTCAGGTTTTCCGCGCATACTCCCTCTTGCTCATGCGCAGTGAGTCTCTCTGATAGCCGTAGGAATTAATTACACAATAGTATAATTTCTTGACTATCAGCGACTGAAATTAGTGACGAGTTCGCAAGCGTTAACATATTGGCCAAGAAACGTAGGACACAGGGCAGTTTATAATTATCAAATTTAACTTCAAATTTCCTTTTACAGCCAATTTTAACAGAAACTGGGTCCATATGCGCAAATTTGATTTAAGACAAGAAAAACTACTTTCAATTTAATGTGAGCTTATTATGTTTGTCGACGCTTTGTTCTATAGGCAAAAATGTAGTCAGTCAAATCCATGCGTCTTTATTAAATGGGCTGTGACCGTGCCCTCCATACTTCTCCAAAGTTCACAAAGAGTCAGTATGATCCAGTATTATTTGAGGGTACTACCAGAAGGTGGAAGACCCAGATTTTAAACACCTTCTGACTGGAACATTTCAGTTCTTGGCTCGATAACCCTTTTCTATAAGCTTAGAGCTAGAGGGCGGGGAACCAGCCCTCCCTCCTCGTGGCAATTACAGGCCCTCCCTATCCATCAAACTAGTCATATCCAAGAATCGGGAAACTCGCCGAGTAATACCGTCACACCTTTACTCATCCGTGAATCACAAGAGTTTAACCGAGCGCAAGCAAGGTCCCAAACTTTGGGTGCGTTCCTTTGGTGTGATCTGGATCAGGATTAGTGATCCAAGATCACACCGATCATGGTGCATTAAAGGAACCGACAAACCCACTCTGGTCACGGATTCAGTGGTTCCTTTGATGCATCATGATCCGAGTGATCTTGGATCCCTGATCCTGATCCAGATCACCCCAAAGGAACGCACCCTTTGATGTGAATTTGTTAAAGTCGTACCCAGTCTATTTAAAGGGTTCCAGCGGGTGATCTACATGTAATTCACAGACCTTCTAGCATTGATTCAAAGACATAAGCCTATGCAGTCAGTGAGTAATATTGATTTTTAAGATTAGAATTTCCGGCAGGGGTTAAAATGCTACATGTAACACTTACGACTGAGACGTAAGAAGCGAACATGTTACGTTTTTCCGGAACACATTCTGGCTTTCACATTACTTAAATTATTAGTGACTCCTCAACTCTCCAAGCTGCGGTCAAATACAGTCGAGACCTTCGAATATCAGAAGCCCGTAATTTTGCTCTCCCTTTCTCTCTTATATTCCCATCGCGATTTCACCTTTAGTCGTCATTAAATGAAATGATGGTCCATGTCAGCTTTAAGCTCCTGTCTTCGTCTATAAACGTTCCTACCACACTCAGATTAGGCGCATTGATCGTGGAAGAAAATAAAATTCACTACTTAAAATTCAACTACAATTTTAACTCTGGTATTTATTAAACTCAAGTGGGACGGCTCTTCTATAAAGTAAGTTTTACAAAAGAGCTACACTTTATATTATACCGGATGTGCGCAGAAGAAAAGTAAGAAAAAAAATGTTCCTATTCAAAATAAATAGCAGCACGAAAGAAATTTATTATATAATAAAAACGATATTTGTATTTTACGATGCGATTTGTTCTAGGGTAATGCTCATTACAAATTATGGCCATGCGGGTTCTAATAGTCAGTTCTTTCATTTTGCTTTTCTAAGAAGAAGATCACATGGAGGTCATTATTATACAAAGTGACCTCTTAGGCTCCCGTCAGAACTGCAGACAACGTGACAAAATTTAGAATATAATTTAGCATTTCTCTTAAACTGTGCTTTTATCTGAGCGTGTCGAACTCTTGAAAAATAAGTTCATTCTTCAACCCTCAGAAAATGAATAAAAGGGCTGAGGAATCATCTCATTACTGAGGGATATCGAGTCATTGTTAATCTATTTTTATGTATTTGATAACATAAGGTTATTGTTATGCAAGCAGTAGAAAATTGAACTGTACCGAATTGAAGAGTTTTACCATTGATGTTCAGGAATTTCCCTAGAGCGCCAATTCCTCGGATTCGAAACCCGTGGAGCTGATGATGGGGCGACTTGTTTCACTTTAAAATGTCTGAAGTCTATTCTCGGGAAATAATTTGCAATCACGGCATAATATGATTTACATGTCGTGACAAGAATCAAATATAACGATAACCCATTCGATCAGCATTCCCTTTTACTAATAACTGCATCAGGTTATTTGTGCAGCAAGAAATTCGCAGAACTGTATAAATGCGATCTACTTACCGTTTGATCTCTAAATCGCACAGGTTTCATTAGAGGCGAAACTACTAAACCGGCAACTCGCCGAAGAGTGCACGTCTGTTATCTTCGGCGTACTTCCGTCTTTGATCACGTGATTAACCGAGAAAAGCCGGAAGTTTGTGATTTGCGGTAGCTGTAGGAACAATTTATTCAACGACAAGCGAAGGAATATTTTTGTGATGTGCGAAAGCCGCACTTTTGTGTTGTTTTGGTAAGGTATGATGCTCTGTGATTTACAGGACGTAGTCCTATCCAACATTTCCTTATTTGCTGAAGCTATTATTAGCGGCACGTAGACATCAACGTTAAATCAATTGATTGGTCGACTATAATCACGATGACACGACACAAACAATAGTCTACTTCCAGTCTATTTAAACGCGATTTTGAGTACTCACAAGGCTCATAAATAACTGTTGAAGTGGCATTCTATTGCTTTATTTTACCTCTTTAACTCAGACTGACTCAGTGATATCAAATTGAATTCTTAATGAACCGATTTTTAATTTCCTAATGACTCAGCACGCCGAGATTAATTTTCGGTTTCTCCTGAGATCAGTTGTAAGCTAACAAAAATAGCTGATATTTATTCCAGTTTACTGTCCAAGCCTGAGGTAACCATAGTTGCATTTGCACTTTACACTATGAAGGTGTAAAAATTATTGTCGTGAAATTTTTTTCAGGAAAAATTAAAAGTGATTGTTAGCCACGAATGGGTCGGCATCAATGGTCTTAAAACAAATGAGGTGAACATCAACTTTTACGACAAAACAGCGAAATGTAGTCAAGCAGGCATAACAAAAGGTTGAAACAAATCATTGATCATTATTAGGAATTGATAAACGATAAAATTCTCAGAGCTAACAATGAAAACGTATGTACATAGTAATAAGCATAATTTATATGTTAAACGTGGGATTGAAAGGTTTTCAAGAATCTATTGTTGTAACACTCTTAAGATTGACAAGTATCGTTTAATGAAGGGATATTGGACTTCACCCACCTTTAGAGTCGCACATTACGTCTGCTTGTCGACGCATTTAGAGGTTAATACGGAAAACCACGGACGACTTTGGAAAGAAATCATTGGGTTGTTGTCATGCAATAAGTCATAGCTGGACTTCGGCTTGTAGTGGGCGCGTGAAGCCATTGTGACACATGCCATCTACATCTGTTGTTGCTATTGAGTATTTATCATGCGAATAATGGAAAACTACTTCAGTAATAAGTAGCCTGTCACTTATATTCTGATACAATAAACTCTTCCGTGTTGGCTATTTCAAGGAAGAGCACAAAATACTTCCTTACTTCTGAAAAAGCCAAAAATGGATTATCTTGGAGTTTTTATTTTAACTAGTGATCGTGCGAAAGGGATGGACTGACCCAAATTTATTCAACAGATATTTGACTTCCTTATTACGACGTGATTATTCTATGTAACATCACGTCTCAACTCTCGGCTATTTCTGCTTGTTTTTACCCGAGGTTTTTAACTTTCCTTAGTCTTTTTTGCACGATTTCTGAGACCTTCAACATTTACCATGTTATATGTTAGTTATGGAGGTCAGCTGATTCCCTTTCCACTCCCATACGCCAAAAGTTACGGCCGAATTGTTCAGAAGTTAGTTTCGTATTTAACCTATTAACTGATTAAGATTTTTCGGTTACATGTAAGTCAGCATCTCAATGAAACCTGCGTTAACCCTTTTTACTCCTAGAGTAAACTGTCAATTCAGTTAAAAATGGTTCTAAGTTTTCAGTATGTGAATAAAACACTAATGGGTGACCATTTATAAGAGAGCTATTGATCAGTTCTTTCATGTGGTTACTGTCTGTGAAGTTGGTTCATTCAGACCCTTTGGTTTTGAATATAACCTTATCTAGAGTACAAAAATTCAAAGAAAATTACTAAACAGCAATTTTTACCAGTAATAATTCCAGTGGGATTATCTTCCAGTTTTTAACCTTTTCATTTTTAGTAGTGAAAGCTAAGTAACTTGTTCTAAATGTCCGAGCATGCGGAATTAGCATAACAACATTATAACACAATAAAATTATCATGGTCTGTTGAGCATAACGGTTAGAAAACAGAATTTACATTTGTAGCCATGGAAGTGTAAACGGAAGTTTTGAATATTGGAGACTCAAAAAACGTGACATCAGCCACGGACTTCACCGTCGGATTTGTTTTCCGAATCTATAAAAAGGGTTACTTCTCTTAAATCATCTTCAATTTTAGCGATGTTTTGAAAGGAAGATTAATTCGAATTGGCGATTTTTGTGGCATGAGGCTTAACAAGATATTTCTAAACACACCGAACGTTTAGCAATATAATAATAATAATAAATGATTTTGTTGCCTTCAAGGTGACCACTGACACTTTCTAACTTACTTGCCAAGTTATATATTCAAGGTTTATAAACGTCTTCTAGTGAATGAAAATTTGGTTTTGTGCATCAGGAACCGCTAAATTGTGAGGTGTGCTTCTATTAACGATTCGTGATGAAATCGTCAAATTCACTAACTTTATATATTAAGTCTACATGAAAAAATAGAACCGCGTTAAGCATTTGAATTAATTTATTTTAAAAGGTAACAAAAACTTCCGAGACAACGCGCTGAGTGATGCTGTTGTTGATCACCTCGGGTGACATAAAATGAGGGTGATTTTTGAGCCAATGGTCGGAAGAATTTCAAAAAATTACTTTTTATGATAAAATAAAAATACGTATACGTAAACGTCTGCAATTTCATGACACTAAAGTCAAATTTTGTTAATAAATCAAAGCAGACCACAAAAGATAACCTTTTAAAATAAGAACTAAAAAAATATGTCATTTAATAGTAGAGTAAAAATTCAAGTGCATAGCAATTTCAACTGATAAAACTTGGTATGGTTCACATGATTTAATTTTGAACATGTCGATACACTTTCAGTATTTTCTTTTAACAACCCACGTTAAACATAAATAAGCCTTTGTCACACAAGTTTTGAGTTGATTGGTTGTCACTGTAGCGATTAAATCAGATAGTTCTTTCAAAACCGCGCTGAATAAATTACGAAAAGCGAACGCAAGTTACGACAGGTGTAGTGAAAGCTTCAATCACAGTTCACGATAATCCAAAATGTTTTACATCTGGGCGTGAAGAACTGAGCTTCGCAATGTTGCGCTAACGACCAACGGAAATAACTTAAGTTTCTTCGCTGACCGCCAAAGCAGGTGTCACCGACGAAAGGAACGTTTCAAGAGATATTTAAAACTGAAAACGGAGATAAGCCGTAAAAATTTTAACTTTTCTCGCTTACTAAAGGGCAAAATTTACTCCAGGTAGCTTTAAGAGTGTTTTCATAACTCGTTTTAATCAAATCGACGAGGACTTCACCATAAGGGCGAGCTCGTCACGGATTGAATACTTCAACATTACAGCGACTAACAAGAAAACGTTTCAAGATGAGAGTAGGTTTAGATTCATCTAGTGAAGAAGAGGAGCCACTCTTTGACATGGAGGACGTAGAACGACGAGCCTTTGATAAAGACAGGGACTTGTCATTATGGAAACGATTTCTGATCACAGTGAAAAAACTCGGTGAAGACAGAAACAGTCTGAAGTCCACTCTGTGTTACTGTGGTGTGTTCATGGTGTTTGGAATGTCAGATGAAATTTTAGGTCCCACTTTACTGGAGCTTAAATGTTTAACAGGAAAATCCATAACTATAATGAGCGTGTTATTTTTTGTTCACGATCTGTGCAACGTCTTCGGATCAACTTCGGGTGGATACCTAGTAGATCGGTAAGTACGCTGAAACTGTATAAGTCTTCATTTAAAACTATGTTATGCACGGGATTTCAAAGTGGAAATTTTAATTACTAAAACATGCAAGTTTGGCTTCGGAAGGTATCGAGAGTGAGATGAAAATCTTGCAGGTCAAATATCCGTACACATACAATTGTTTTAACTTCTAATATTCGGCTTTGGCAGGAAAAAACTTTGTCATGGCTAAAGAGTGCATTAAAATTTGGTAGTATTGTCAATTTCATAGTTGGACTGAATAGAAGCGAAGTAGTGACAGTTCGCAATAAAACTACGACTGTCGGGATAAATAGTTTCTGAAAATTAATTTTATGCTTGGAAATTCTTGTACGCGAATCAAATACTCCAGACCGTCTCTCGGATCGCAATAAATACATAATTATGTATTTGTGGTCAAGCATGGTCAAGGTATTCGAAAAGAAATTGTATATCGGTTTTATGATAACTCTTCTTGCGCGAGCCTGATGGTAATACCACCCTCAACATTACAAGCTTCAAATACAAGTCTAAGTCTTGTAGTTCAATGTATTTTTGTTAAATTTTTATCATAGAGAAGGATATAATTTGCTTCAACAAATGGATTTTGTGGCGTGTAAAATCGCCTTTGGGGCTCAAGAAAATGAAACATGCTTAAGAAGGTATTACGTCACGAAAACTCCAACAAGGATTTTTAACGGACGCTTCATCAAAGACGAACAAGTTAAATTACATTACGATTCTGAACTATCCTTCGAAACTTGCGGCAGAAAACTTCTGTTTTTTTTTTTCATAGACGTGAACAAAACTTTTTAATAATTAACAACTTTAATTTTCAAATATTTTCATTGTGTCATAAAATATCTAAGGTACAATCATTACACGAAAATCTTATCCAAAAAGTGTACAAGGGTTATTCTTTGGTATCAGCTTATCAGAGAAATTACAAGATTTAGCTGACTACAACACGGTAAATTTTTGAGTTCTTTTGTCTTGTACAAGACATGAAACGTTTGAAATAAAAATCTTCAGAATTTTAATATAATAGGAAGCCAAAACATGATATCTGATTAGTTTCATCCAAAAAAGTTCCAGCTCCTAATTAAAAATTTACGATTTCTGGGGCAATTTGCCACTGAGAAACAAAAGCGACAATAGAAGGAAAAACTAATCTTTTCGTTCTTGCACCGCAAAGACAAACAAACCAAGAGATAATTTTATACCATTATTAAAAGTTCTGTTTACTTAAATCAGTCTCGAACATTTTTGCTGACCAACTCAGTTTCCATTCCTCAATATTTTTAGCCTTTAAGATACAAAAAAAGAAACAATTTTTAAATCTAATACCATGTTTCTTGAAAAGCAACAGTCCGAGGACAGACCTGCATGCTATAAAATAAAACGCGTATCTACTTCAAACAATCAAAAGACAAACAATATTCTTTATTAGCGTCTTAATGTCGATTGTGTTGTCAAGTATATATGTTTCTTGCTAAGTGTTGCTTAACCAGTGCGTCCTTGTACAAACACAAAGTAGTTCAAAAATGTTAATTGCATCTATTGCTAATTGTTGCACTTGACACCTCATCAAAAATACTGGTGGTGTTAATATTACAAAGGATTTTCTGTTGAAACATAGGAGAAACAACGCAACGTAGCGCCATTTATCAGAGAATAGGGGAACATATCTCAGCATAACACAACATAGCACTTTATAGCCTAACCTAAGAACACATAGGAGAAAACAGCGCAAGGTAGCGCAACATAGCAGAGAATGAGGGGAAATATCTCAGCATAACACAACACAGCACTTCATAGCCCAAGCTAAGAACACCTAGCAGAAAACAGCGCAACGTAGCGCCATATATCAGAGAATAGGGGAAAATATCTCAGCATAAGAGAACATAGCACTTCATAGCCCAAGCTAAAAACACATACGAGAAAACAGCGCAACGTAGCGCCATGTTAGAGAATAGGGGAAAATATCTCAGCATAACAAAACACAGCACTTTATAGCCCAAACTAAGAACACCTAGCAGAAAGCAGCGCAACGTAGCGCCATATATCAGAGAATAGGAGAAAATATCTCAGCATAAGACAACATAGCACTTTATAGCCCATTATAAGAACCGACAATTTCGCGTTTTTTAATTCATAACGCTTCACGCTGTTTGAAACGTAAGCAGTCCCCACTATGTAAACAAAAATTTTTTTTTCAAAATTCAACCAAGTTCTAACTGTTTTGATTTCTTTCATATAAAAAAGAACACCGAACGAATGCATGATCATGAAGAAATAGTAAAAAGTTTTCTTCGGCATTCTTTTGTCTTCTATAACATTGTAAGGCTAATCAACGTATAGTCGAATTAGACAATTTGGTCATTTCACATTATTTAGTTAAACATTGTCAACTGCAAAAAATCTTTGAAAGTTTGAAATCTCTCACTCCAATGTCACTCAGAAGTAAGTTTCCTTTCAAAGAAACCGACTTTAAAAGAAAAAAAATCAGTATAATTTTTACAAAATCTTGGCAACCTTTTTCCTTTTTGTTGATGTCCGACGAAATTATCACTGACAGTGAACAAATTTGTAACTTCTTGAATCCACACTTCTATGCTATGCTATTTGAAGCCTGGGTGAGGAGGCACGAACAGGCAGCGTGGCCGAGTGGTTAGGGCGCCGGACTTGAAATCCGGAGGCTGGTTGAAGTCCCGATCTGACCACTTAACTGGAGTTGTTTCTCGGTAGACCCCAGTTCAAATTATTTAGGTCAGGCTTGAAATTAGCCAACTGGTCTGCCTCTCGTAAGTTGGGATTATTTAAGCCTATTGTGTTTAGTTGATATATTTGTTTCTTTCAGTTTAAGTGTATGCCTGTGAACTAGCTAGTAGCTAAGCACATTCACCACTAGGAACAAAAACATTTCAACATTTTTTGAATATTTTTAAACAATTAATAAGGTATAACGGTTTTTCTTTCTTTCCTACAGGTTTAATCCCAATGTACTGGTGACAATAGCACTCGGCCTCAGTGCCATGTGCATCATTGCCATACCACTCAGTCATATATTCATCATCATGCTGTTTTTGGCGGGAATATTTGGCGGGTGTTTTGGCGCTACCGACACGTTCACAACAGTGCAGCTAATACGCATGTACGGCAAACAGGTAAGGCCACTAAAACCTCGTTCCCAGGGTCTCTTTTCTTCACTTCCCTGTCTCCCTCTCACTCTAGGGCTGGGAAGAAGAGAGACCTTGGGAAAGAGATTGAGACCATGAAAAGTACGAGACGTATTTCATACTGGAGTGGGAACAGGAAAACTGTCACCAAAAATGCGCCGAGATTAAAAGTGCGGGATGTGTACATTTAACATAAGTTGATATTCATGCTAGAAGGCTGTTTGCTCTAAATTAACAATTTGGTTTACCTTTTGCAGGTATCACCGTATTTGCAGGTAAGATTCTGATATGTTTATGCCCTCTAAGTTGCAACCGTGTCTCTTTTACAAGTTGTTAGTTTGTTTTCCCATTAAAAAACATGCTGTTGCCACGCTTTCGTGTTAGCTTATTTCCAATCGCTGGCGAAATGTACAATGGCCGTTTTTATATTACAGGACGCGTTATCGGTCCAGAGGGATAATGCGTCTTCGCCGTTTTTATACTTACTGAAGACGCATCATCATCTGCACGAACTTAGGCAACATTTGTGGGTCGTCTGGTTATGCGTCTCTAGTATAGAGACGGTCACAAGATGTATTATGCGCCTAGGCGAACTATCCTTCGAAATGCGTCTTGAACGACGCACTTCAAAGGATAATTTGTCTCAATGCATAATGCGTCTTGTGCCCGTCTTCATGATACTAGAGACGCATAACCAGACGAACTAAAGATGTTTGCCCTAGTTCGGCCAGACGGACAATGCGTGTTTGGTATAAAAACGGCCAATCGTTGACTTCTCTGCTTTTGGTTTACAATAGTCATTGCAGGAACTTCCTACTTCGACGAAAACATTTTACCGTAAGCAACTTGCAGCAGCGCACCTGGTCAGTCATGGAAGATTATCAGTTCAAGGCGCTGACTTTCCTGTTGGGCGCATCAGTATTTTCCTTCAGGACAGACCCCTGCCATTTAACCAACTAACCACCCTGCTGTTCATTAGCGTTACATACAGAAATTCTAAATTGTGATTCGCGAGTATTTTTACCAGCATTGACAGGGTGAAGTTTCTCCGTCGTCCTACGAACTCTGCAAAAACCTTTTTTAGGACCTTTACCAAATCAAAACTTCTTAATCAAAAAGAATTATTACCAACGGTCTCTTCCAGCTTAATCACGTGACCAACTTTTTTCATTAGACGGAGTCCTTTAGTGATAAATTTGAGAAATCTGTCCAAAGCAAGCTCAAAAACGTCAGGAATGCCGGAAAAGTTGGATTTTAGATTTTTATGTAAAGGTAAGCAAGTCGTCGCTGTACTGTTTTACCGCTGACCAATTGTACCATCACTTCCCGCAGGCTCTTCACTTCGCGTACGGCGTTGGAGGATTCTTGAGCCCGCTGATAGCAAGACCTTTTCTGCGGAGTCGCTGTGTCCTGGTAGTGAACTACACAACTATCATCGATGAATGGCCCTACGCCAATTCTACTTCTGGTATTGATAATTCAACTCATATTTTCCACACACAGGAGGAAATGCACCGTGATACACATGTGCGGTGGGCCTATTGGATTGTAGCACTGCTGCACGTGAGTATGACTCGACGCAGTACGTTCGGCAAATCTCGTAACGTTCTGGACAACACCCGTTAAGTATTCGAAGAATTCGCGAGTCGGTTACTTTCCAATCGATCAGAAATTACGATAATAATCGTTAAAACGACTCATGTTCATCACTAGGCTAGAAACAACCAGATCAACCATTATCTTTTTAATCAAGCACAGAACATGTACCCATGCCATAAATCCAGTATCTCTTTGTGAGTGTTGGTTAAACATATAGGACTTACCTAACTTGCGATAATACCCTTCCTCCCCGCATTTTATTTCCTTCCGGCTCCCTTTCAAAAAAAGCCTGATTAGGCCTGATTAGCCTACCAGAATAGGGCTTACCTCGAGGTAGGTGGGAGAATTTTTCTTTTAGTGTTGATTGGCTTTTTTACGAGAGGCTGTCCCAGATAGAGTGCTCAGTTATGACGCAGTCGGCAATAAGTGATATGCCTTAAGTATCGGTTTTAATATTTAGTTTTATTTTGAAGCGAATTCGTTAAAAAGTGTCTACTTAGGTAAAGTGCCCGTTAGTAGACATTCAACTTAGTATTTCCTGTCTTATAGCTTCCAGTAATATTTGGTTTACTGTGGCTGATGTTCACGCGCAAGTTGGCAAAAATCACAGGAACTCTCAAGAAATACGAATATGAGATGTATGATGAACAGAGACTCAATAATCCGGGTATGTTAACACATCACATAGGAAAGAAAAAAATGCATGTTAACTTCTATTAATGTTCAATTATAATAAGTGTCTTCTAAAGTGAAAGTAATGTTCGTTTGGTTTTGTTTCAATGAGCACCTAGCAATGATGCTGTGATCTCTGGGAAAGAAAACAAATTTCAAATGGGTTTGAAATTAAATTGAAGTAATTTTCAAACGCTCTTTGGGCTAGTCATGAATTAGGAAAGATTTCGTGGCGAACCCAAAGAAAGACTGCTTAGGAGGCTCAGGCTTTGTTTGACATGATTTGACTTCTTAATCTGACAAGTGTTCGTGTGAGGGGACGGGGAGGGCAGTGTGCGCAGTTAACATGACAGCATGCTTCTGGTGGGTTTTTATCAACCTTCATATCAATCACACGCTTCCGTTCTCTGATTTGATTGGTCAAGTCAAAAATAACCCACCTAGGTTTCATTGTCATGAAGGGATCGAGGAACAAGGAACGAGGTCGCCAGTAAGAAAGCTACTAGCACGCATACGACAATCTCTGTAATAAACCCGCCCCTGTCATAAAGTTTGATATTTTTAATTAATTCCTTCAGGTTATAACCATCACATGGTGACTTTGTACCTTAATGGAAACCCCCCGTGGCTTAAGGTCTTCGGTGACGATCAAAAACCGAGGGTTGTTCTTGTTACAGTTCTGACGTCATTGATTCTGCTTCTGTACGATGGACTGATGGTATGTGAAGTGAAATTTCTTTTCAAAACATAACTTTTCGAATTCTCATCTCTAACCTTTTTCCGTTTAAATTCCAGGCCACGTTTGGTGCTTATGTGTACTCGTACGCAGTGAAAGGTGCTGTACACATCAAGCCGAGTCACGCAGCTTATCTCAACTCTCTATTTTGGGTAAGTTAGTCACGTAAACTTCTTTCAATAACACTTAGGCAACATTTGTAATTACTTAGGCAGCAAACGTTACATACAAGCCTTGTTAAAACTGGACGAAGCCTGTCAAGGCTTAGTCGTAGCAATGTCAACTCTTTCTGTTTAATTAACCACCAATCCATAAACTCTAGACGGTATTCCTCTTTTCGGTATTTCAATGTTTCAAATTATTTCTTGTAAAATGATTCTTGCTTTTATTCTATAATCTCAGGGTTCTTTGTCAGTTGGTCGATTTGTGTCCATTCCAGTGGCAATGTACGTCAAACCTCCCACCATGTTGATGATAAACCTGGTAAGTCTTCCCTCTTTACTTCTCTGAAGTCCAGTCCACTTGACACCAGTCAGCTAGTCCGTCTTTTCATGCTCTTGCCCATTCGCTCTCAGAAGCAAACGCAACAACAAAATTGAGCGTTAAGAAAACGCAAGACCTACGAGATCCGCGTATAGGGTCTGTAGAGCGATTACGCTCGTTTAAGTTTGCAGCGGAAAGCTGAGAGGAGTTTAATAACGTTAGCAATACGGAGATGTACAAGATTGGAGGTTAGTCGTTTATTCGGAACGGCAATTCAGTAATGCAGGCTAGTTACATACCTACTTTTGTACTACAAAACAGTCTTGTTGTAGTGTTTTATGTTTAACGTGAACTCGAATGCACATTTAAGACTTTTTATATCGTCTTTTTCAGGTTGGCTGCCTTTCTTCAACTCTCTTCATGTTGATTTTCGAAGAGAGTGAGCCTGCATTATGGATGGGAACCAGCGGTGCTGGACTATTCATGAGCAGCGTCTTCCCAACAAGCATTGCGCTCGCTGAGTACTACATTGACCTCACAGGTTAGGAATTAATGGTTTCGTTGCTTGCTTAGGAACAGAAATTCTACTAACGGACATTATCATGTAGCTCAAAGCGGAACGGATTAATTCTAATATTGCTAAAGTTTCTGTTGCTAAAGTGCTAGTCTACTGTGGTAAGCAACAAAACCATTTTATACAGTAGCACTTATTACATGCAGCAACGAATCGACATGTTTGAAAGTAGCCCAATTTGGCTGAGCTGTGAAACGAAGCTGTCGAAGCATAGTTTCTTTTCCTTATTAATGTTCTTATTTGTATCGAAAATCTTCACATTTGTAACGCAAAGCTATGCCTCTTTTTTTTTGCTGTACAGCCCCAGTGACAAGTGTAATGATAGTCAGCGCAGCCCTTGGTGAACTAATCCTGCCCCTGGTAGTCGGACAGGTGAGTGTGCGATCCACCCCCCTCTCCCACCTGACCCCCACCACCACCAGAGTAATTCTAGTTCTCAATTGTTCTAGTTGTTTCTCGGTCGGTTTGCGGTTTCACAAGAGCAGCTTGGTTAATCAACAGCAACAGGAAATTCGAAGGGGGAATATGTGGATTCTCGTACCAAGATGAGGTGGAAAATTTTTCTTAAGTGATAATCATGCTTTTTCTATAATACTAAATATAAATTTATTTAAAACAGTTGGGGAGAGAAGGTATCGTCTTCGCGTCTTTGAGACTGCATGAAAGATTATCTCTACATAGACAGTAAGTTAGGTGAACCCTCTGCCCTGATCTGGACACTGATGTCTTCGGGATTCCGTTTTAACTAAAACAACTTATTATGTCATTTTAGGTATTTGAGAGACTAGGTCCTGTTAGTTTCCTGGCGATTGCCTTCTGCGCATGCTTCATGGCTCTGATGATCTTCATTCTTTTGCGGTCAGCGGAAAGATCAGAGACTGGTGAGTGACGAACAGTAAAAAGTATTTTCATAAGAATTCCCCATCCCCTTTACTCTGTATGAATGTCCAACTAATGTTCGAGATACACCGGCTTTTACTGTAGTAAGGGATGTTGCCTGGCAACATGACGATGCACATGACGTCAAGCAGATATGGTAAGATATGATAAGCAGATATGATAAGAAACGGAAATTCTTGAATATGCCTCTAAGAGGAATTTACAGAACGGCACATCACCTTCTCGCTGAATAAGTTTTATTTTCACGGCTCCCGATACCAAACAACTGAATGATTGCCACGATAGACTTTCTTCCTCTAAGGTAGATTCTGAAAAACTCGAACAGTGATTTACGACTTAAACGTCAAAGTAGCTACGTCCTGGTTTGCGCATCTTAAAAAATTTAGCCTAAATTTTCCAAGTATGTCATTTGTAATCCGTGTGAATCTTCTCCATCCTTAACCATCCTTGCCCCTTTATAGTTAATTATTATCTCTGTAGTGTTTTTTTTTTTTTTTTTTTTTTTTTTATCTCAATAAACTATTATTTTAAGGTATCCTTCAATCTAAAGGTAACTGTGTACGTCTTTTCTTCACAGACTGGCTTGGATTTTTCTGGTTCGTCTGGTGCGGTTCGCCTCCAAGCTCTGCTAATCAACCTACATACCAAACCCAAACACCCGAGCCCACTCCTACTGTGAAAACTGATGACAGTCCTCCAATAGAGACAGTTGAACTGAACATTCAGGGATAACAAACATCGGTTCTAGGCCATTACAACGTGTTTTAAAATAATTAGATTAGCAGACTGAGTTCTTTTAGAGTGGCTTTTTAATGATTTTTCGAAATTTTATATTTTAGTTGGGTTTCTGTGCGTCGAGGTTGTTTTGCAGTGTGCTGTAGCCAATCACAGTAAAGATATCATCAAAGCCAATACCAAAACCAAAAGTTGTTGCGGTTTGTTTACCGAAACATTCCCACACTTCCAATTATATTTAGATAGAAATGCTGTCGTTTTGGTGATCTGATACGAAACTCAAAACAATTGTGATTTGGTTATCTAAGCTAAGGTTTTCCGCGCTTAACTCTGTCACATTTTTTCCCGCGCTTACCACACCGGCGGTTTATTTCCCGCGTACCACCAGTCACCATCCTGCCCTTACCCGCAATGGTTGCATTTTTCCCGCGCTCGCAATCCACTTTAATTTTCGCCCGCTTGCTACTATTGCAGTACGTGTTCGCCTTTGGTTGACCTGAGAATCCAAGAAATCATTTCAGAATTTTAAAGGCACGTTAGTTGGTTACAGAAAGCTGGCACGAGACAAACATTTTATGAGGAATATCTCAATTTTGAAAAGTCAAGACATTGGTTTTTAAAATACGCATGCTACTGAATAACTGACAACCAGTGGTGTAAATATTGACCGAAGTATATTTAAGGGGACATGGGAACCAATTGAAGTTAAGTATGATTCTATTACACACCTAGCTAGATATTGTTAGCAAATATTTGTTAACGAGCTGGTCAGTAAAAGGACACAAAATAAATAATGCTGGCCAAATTGGGTCAGGCCTCGTAATTGTATCGTGGAAACTTTAGATAAAGTGATTTTTCCCTTCACTATTAGTCGCCATTAACATTACCTCTCTTAGCGGTTTGAAACGTTTATAGAAGGTCTCTGGAGGAATGTAGAAGAGTTAAGATAACGGAAAATAGTACCGTGACTCTCCCGTTGTTACCCTCTATCGGGGTAATGTTAAGCCTGAGGGACAACGGGAAACGACCAATATGCCATAGTTTCTCCGTGGTCTGGACCATTTTAATCTCAGAAAGCATCGCATAGCGAAATTGAGTGCGTAAAGCATCATGGATTAGACTGAGATTCTGACAACCTAAGAAAAACTGTTGCGACCAAAACTCCATCAGTATGAAGAGCAGTGGTTAGCGCACTGCATTCCTGATCGAGTGGTTTCGGTTCGAGCCCTGTCTCCACCTAGGTGCGTAAATGAGAGACGGTGAATTAATGCTGGTAGCCAACCTTGCGATGGACTAACAACCCATCCAAGGGGGAGTAGAAATACTCTCATGGCCAGTCAATTCATGCTACAGAAACCGTGATAAGCTCTGCTTGTATGGGCCGTTTGGCCTGACGTAGATTTAGCTTAAACTTAAGCTTGAGAAGTATAGTAATTCTCCTAGTCAGCTCATGCTTTGGAATCAGTACTTAAGCTAGGCCTCCTGAGCCACGTTCAATAGGCGACACAAGAGTTGAGACCTTTCACTACTGTAGGGTTTTCTTTCCATCATTACGTTTATGAACATCATCGACTTTGTTTCGCTATTTTCACATTGCGTCTGTTGCGAGATCTGTCAGTTCCCCTCCCTTCTTAAAACATGAGTTTCTTTAAATACTTCTTCTGAGGAGTTGGTGCTATATTTCCAGCACTTAACAGATGATTGCTTGTTATCTGATAAGAAAACTATAACCTGATGATTGTTTTTGACAATGCATTGAAATTTGCAAGACGATTTTTTTTGTAGTTGATGATTTATCACTTTTGCAAAGAAATCTTTTTCCGTGAATTGTGTCTTTGATCTTCGTAGGTGATAGATTTTCTACTCTGTGTGTGAAGGAATAGAACATATCGCTAACACTTTTTGTTTCCCATTCATAAAGTGATTTCCAGCGATGCTACTAATTTGGTTTGATGGAAGTGGTGATAATTTAGTTATAACGCTGACAATAGATCAGACTTCGATCAGGCTAGAAATCCCACACTACACCACAGGGTACCACAAGGCACCGCAGGACTCCCACAGCGCACTAGCAACGTGATTTACAGAAACTGTGGTTTCATTGAATTTGAATATTTTAAATAATTAAGAACTTTCACGAGTTAGACTCAAAGAAATATTCTGGTTAATTGCGAACTTTGAATAATTAAACTGCAAAAGCTCTTCCTTTCTACATATGAAAAACGATTTAAACCTTAGAAAAGTTTCTACGTTGAAAGCGAAACTTAAATAGCAAATATGCTAGGGAAAAATAAGAGATTCATTTTAGATCATAAAGTAGAAGTTCTAAACCATTAGACAATGCTTAACCCTGCAACAATATTATTTTGATGCCTGCCTCATTCTGTAATAACTGACAGCTTCTTTTTTTCGATATTTTCTTTTTTTATATGCAAAATATTTCAAACTACATAGAGCAATATTTAGAAGGCACAGAAACACCTTCAGCCCAACAAATAAATAAAACATTGCATCATGAATTTTTGATGCGTGAATCTTGTCGCGAACAATAATTTCGAAACAAAAATCTAAGGCTAGTCAAATGGAGATGAACAATAAAGTTATTATAATAGCAAGAATGATGGAAAATAAACAATGATTTGTCCTCAAGAGTGAATATTCACCAGTGAACAACGGGTAGCAAATAACAAGTTTGCCGGCGGCGAACTGAAAAATTTTTGGTCGCAAGCTTTGGTTATTCTTGAACGAATTTGTTTCGCTCCCAATGGTGACGTCACGCGCATAAATTTCAGTTTCGCGCAACGTAGCCCAAGACAAAATGGAGAGAAGTGATTTTTCAGAAATGCAGTCCGTTTTGAGATCAAAATGAAGGCATTCGCTTGAAGTTTTATCCGCAGGTTCTTGCAGCAGGAGTAAACTATACATTCCTATCGACTTGCTTCGAAAAATGTTGGATAATTTTTTTAAAGGAGATGTGCCAAGTATTTTTGAAACGACGATCAAACGCGAGAAAGGCTCCCCCGCGGGAGACAACTCTTCAACCTCAAGATTGAAAGATTACAGAAACGAAGAAGAATTCCTTAAGAGTGTCAAGGCGACAATATGTTACTGCGGATCCTTCTGGACTTTTGGAATGGCCGCCGCAGTCATCGGACCAACATTACTCGAACTAGGCTGTGTTACCAATCGGCCGTTGAATGTTATGAGCTGGGTGTTTTTCTCCCAGGCTTTAAGCGCGCTCTTTGGTTCAAGTTTAGGAGGTTATTTGGCAGACAGGTAAGAAGTTTGATATATTTTCTCTAACGTAAGCTATAGTGCTTAAACCGTAATAGTTTCGGGGTCTCAATTTAAAGGTGGCAAAATAACCAAAGATTTAAACGTTTTGTAATTTTTTTTTTATTTTGCTTTGCGAGCGAAAGCGGAATTTGATAAAATCTTGAGCGCAACTGTACAATTTCCTCTTCAACATATCGGATTAAGAAGTATTGAGCAATTAAATCCTTAAAGTCTCACAGGTACTGAATGTAATAAAGCGCGCAGATCTGCACTTTTACTGACAAAATTGCTTCGGAACGATCAAAGATTCTTTCACTAGTGACACGTGAGTTTAGTAAAACCGGAACACTGAATAGTTATGTTCAAATAATAAAATGATTTTTCGGTCTATAATCCACCTTAAAACAAAAGAAAGCAAACGAACTCGTCAACACATGTACAGAGCATAGAGGATTGTTGCATCTTCAGAATATGGAGACAACGTGAAATTCGACCAAACTATCAAAATGGATAAAGCTCATACCAGATCACGACCTTTTTTCACTATGGCTAAGATGTTTGATATTATCAATGTCTTGAGTAATCTTTGATTATTTCTTAAGTAGTTTTATTTTATCAACATATCGCATTATTTTCTTTTACCGAATGAGACAGTGAGTTTTGCCAAAAGCATGGAGAGATGACAGCAAACATGAAATGTAGAATGCGTAAGTTTTTCGCTGTTTAGAGTTATATTCTGTGCGATTTTCCGCTTTTCTTTAGTTTATATGGATAGAAAAAACACCAAACACCAGCTCCGGGTAATGTTCAAAGAACTGTTGCGTCTGCTGCATCTAGCATACGACTGTCAACACTGCAGCAACGCTGCAACTATTGTTAATAAAGGAAAGAACATTACGTCCAGCTTAGATACGCTAAAAAAAGAGTTTCCCTTTAGAAGACTATGCGTTTTGATTTAGTTAATGCCTTGCGTGCAAAATTGATATCAGTAAGTGTATGTGTATTCGTTGTTTTTTGAGATTTGATTGGCGTATCGTTAAATATTAATGATATTTTAACTGCTAAATAGAAACACAGCTTCGTATTGAGATCGTTCTTCTGTTTAACATAACATTTTTTTATTTGTCTACTCCAGTTTAGTCGAAAAACGAAACAAACCTTTTCATCATGGAGGCAAAAGTAAATATCGTAATTATTTCTCTCGCGTTAAATTATCACGTTATATATAGGTATAGATGCTCATATCATGAAATTTTTTCGAATTAAGCCAGTTTTATCTCACCAGCTATTGAATTTCTTTTACAAGCCAATGAATAGTTGTCTCTAGAGCGTTACTTATCTAAAGAAAGATTAGGCGCTAGAGATTAACTCATCATGAAAAACCGGAAAATTCATTTAGTTTGTGTCATGTCACTGTAAGTCTTTTCCAAGTTAACGATTTTGAATGACTTGGTAAACCCAAAATGTCCCCGCGCAGTGTATAGTTAACGTAACAGTATATGTCAGTCACCTGACCCGCAGTAAGATCAGTGCAGTATTCCATTCCAGAGACTGCCAGATGTCAAATTATCTGACCAATAACTGGAAACAAAACTTGTAATTGGCATAAAGCGCAGAAAAAATCAACAGAAGGAAAACAAGCCGGGGAAGGGTATCCCATGTGAAAAGGTCGAGGATGCTCATCGTCTCGCTTAAGGGTGTAAATCATGACGAAACACAAATATTTTTCGGATTACACAAAGAGATTATGATCATATTCTTTTGGTTACACTCGAAGAAATAAAAAACACCGTCATGTCCGTTTTAAAGTAGTATCTTTAGGGGTTTAAATAAAGCTCGAGTCACAGATTGGTCTCCTTCAGGGCTTTAATTCACATTCTGCGACGAGCGTCACCGACCGTTTTAAATGATGAGAGTCCCTTCCTTCCCCCCCCCCCCCCCCGGGCATAAAACGTCATTCACCTGAACAGTAAGATCGGTGCAGTATTCTATTGTTCTTTGAACCTGACAAATGTCACATTACCTGGCCAATAATAATAATAAAATTAATTTTAAAATAACAACTCGAAACAAAGCTTGTAATCGGTATAAGTCGCAAAAAATATGATAATTCAAAGGAACGAAAACAAGTAAACCAATAAAAGAACAGTGATGCAATTAGCCTGTAGAGATATGGGCACGAAATTAGCCGGGTGCAAACATCCCCTATAAAAAAGACGGAGAGAAGACGCCTGCTCAATTGCTAAACAACAATATGAGATACCAACCCCTGAAGTAGAACTTGAATTTGCTTACCTATATATTTCAGGTACGACTGCAACATTATCTTGCTATATTGCGTGACATCTGTGGCAATCTACCTCGCTGTAATCCCTGTATGTCACGTGTTTGGGATAATGCTGGCGTTTTTCGCCCTATTGGGAGTCCACATGGGAGTGATTGACACTGTCGCAAATAGCGTTCTAATCAAGATACACGGCAAAAAGGTTGGTAGATATATAGCACTCATAAAAACACGTGGTCGACGTCCATTTTCTCCTTTCAACAAATAGACACCAACATAACCAATATGTCATTAAAACCAAATCGACTTTTCTCCCAAAATGTCACTGCGCCGCATGCACCTGGACAAGTAAATGTTGTTTTTCGTTTTATTCAATACCATAGTGTCTACCAGACTCGTACCCAGGCTCTATTTACGTGTTTTAGGGAGGAAGAAGACTGGATTAGGGTGGATTAAGGCGTGCGAGGTATGATGGCAAGGGTACCCTAATATTCAATCTTCTCTCCCCAAAAACACGTAAATAGTGACTGGGTACGAGTCTGAGTGTCTACTCATTCTTGATCGAGACTTCCTCTACTTTTTATCCTTTCAATTACTTATCTATATCTTTTGTTTATATACAGGTTGCACCAAGACTGCAGGTACGTTCTCACTTGTATTATGCACGATGATCTAGCAATCAAAACGTTTAACTGGTCCAGCGGTCATTTTAAGATGTGAAAAATCATCTTTGGCTTTGTCTTTAACTTGTTGATTCGTTGCTTGTTTTCTTACTTCTCTCCTCACCAGTCCCTACACTTCTTCTATGGCCTGGGTGCCCTGGTGAGCCCTGTTATAGCAGAGCCGTTTCTTCGCAGTGCGTGTACAGACGGACATTTCCAAACCAATATCTTTGGTTGGACACTTGAAAACTCGACACTGGAAGGACTTATGGAATACAATATTGATGGCATGCAAGTAAACATGACGGCATTAAATGAAACTATGTCACAGGTGTCCCGCCATTACCACACGAAGTCTTTTGTACAGTATGCCTACTGGCTTATAGCTCTATTACAGGTCAGAATGCCTGTTTTTCTGTCAGTATGTCTGTTTGTCTACTGCTTGGGGTTGTCTGTTTCGCGCCATTATTATCAAGTGCCTTGTACGGTATGCCTACCGCGGCCAATAGCGCTGCATCTACGTATAGAATGCTTTACAAAGTTACTACCATCATTCCAATGTTAAAAGTTAAAAGAAATATTGCGAGGTGCGATTGCAGGTCAAAATAATCTAAAGTACAATGCATGGTGCAAATAGAAAGGTCAAAAGTAGGTCAAAATCGTGTTAAGTACAGTGCATGGTGTAATTACATAAATAACTTGAGAACAGAAAATTAAAGAGTTCAAGAAATGTCCAGGGTTCGCTTAGACGATTGCACATCAGGTCAGTTTCTATGTCTGCCTATATCTGTGAACAAGTGTTTGTTTACCCACTGCTTGTGAATACGTTCATGTATAGCAGTAAATATCATTACCACACTAGTGTTATGTTTAGTGTACTTTCTGACTGACAGCTTTTCTTCAGTTTGTATCTGTCTTCTAATTTCGGTTTGTGTGCTTGTTGCCGAGTCATTATTTTAAACCCACGGCAAGTAACGATTTCTAACGTTAGTGTTTTCGTCAGGGCGTTGGTCTATAGGAAATTTACATTCCAATGAGAAAACTCTGACTTTCTCCTCAGGTGCCCGTACAGTCGGGCTTATTTTACCTTATCTACAGACAGCGATATCTCAGGCGCTGGTCACCCGAGATTTTCGCCGGAAGAGTGGTCACTCTTGCCGCTTTGCCTGCTGGGAATGCAGATGAAACAGAAAACGAGGGTAAGGAACCGATCACTAAGCTCAACAATAGTTTGATTTTGCTTGAATTAATATTGCATTACGTAGACAGCGTGCGTGTGGACGGTATTAAATTTACGTCGACATTGTTCAGTAAAATAAGAGGCTGGAGGTCTACACTCCACTGGTGTTTTCTGTCCACATTTGTTGATCTTACGAAAAATACATTTTCGCAACCTGCAACCATAACTTTTTGCCAGATCTGCCCCAAGTGTTCAAGCCTGCCGCTGACCATTCTTCAATCAGGCTATCGTTCTGCAGTCTTCCCGCCAAAATACCGCTGGTAACTCTTCTAGCAGGCCTGTTGTTGTTCCTGTTTGACGGATTGCAGGTAACGTGAACAGCTCGTTTCAATTGGCGAGGGAACTTTTCTCTCTCTTTGTTAGTCATACCGGGAGTAGCACGCTGTAGTGCTTCCATTCTTCAATGCGAAAAAGGTATATTCAAGATATTGCCGCGCGCAGTGAAACACTGATTCCTACACTTTCAATTTACGCCGCTACGGGTGCGCAATTTGAAGTGTGACATAAGGGTGGGGTGCAACAGAACCAGGTGAAATCGACTTGTCTGCAACATTTATGTGTTAGTAACCTCTACATATAATAACCTGTTCTAATAACCTGTTCTAATTTAACGTGTTCTTCGGAATAAGATTCTAGTTTGTTTCTATCTGTTTCAGGGCGCATATGGTGGATACCTGTACGCATATGCCGTCAAAAGTGACATTCATTTATCACCCAGTCATGCTGCGTATGTTAATTCCTTATTCTGGGTAAGTGAACAAACGTTTATCAAGTACTCAGAACAACAACCGTTTCTTTTGGCAAATCTTTGTAAAAGCAACCGAACTGTCTCCGATTCTTATCGAACAATTAAAGTGTATCTCGAGCACTTACGAGTACTCCATCGACTTCTTCGTCAACGTAGTGCTCTAAGCTAGTCTTCGTAAAAGCAGCTGAAGTGTCTCCGATTGTTATTGACCAATTAAAGATTACTTCGAACACTTACGATTACTCCAGCAACTTCTCCCACAGGGTGGTGCCCTAAGCAAAAGTCGTCTAACTTAGCAATTTGTAAGACGAAAAACGCGGACTTGTCGACTTTAATTTTGTGTGAATCCTCTTCATTTTCTCTATATTCAGTTACAGATGTTGCTCTTATCATTTCTCTTTTGTAATTTGCAGTGTTCGTTCGCTGTTGGAAGGTTTATCTCCATCCTTGTTTCTGTATTCCTGGTGCCCGACAAAATGCTTTTCGTAAATCTGGTAAGTCAGATCAGGTTGTATTATTTTCCCGCCATAATGAGCCAAGTCCGTCAAAGATTCCATTTGTTTTGCCACCAATGTGTACCTTAGGTCCACATCCCTTACAGATATGACGTACGTTTTCTGTCCATTACTGTTTGTTTCCCGTCCAAAACCAACCAAGTGATAAGAGTTATGCATTCCTTCTTTGTGGTACACGCTCCTTTGATCCTATATTTGAACTACTGAGCCAACCCCCATGCACATGCGCAATTAAAATTTAATGTCTTGACTAAAGCAACAAAAGGAGTCTCAAAAAGTCAAACTGAATTGCAAAGTTAATCAACAACTTAATCAACGCGCTTTGCTGTTTGGGTGGATCTCAAGTCAAAGTAATTTTGCTTTGGACAAAAATTCACAAAAAAAAAAGCACCATCTGACAACTTTGAATATAACATAAACAAGACGCGCACGAGGATTGTTAACATTATTGAAAACCAAGTTTTAGTTTGTTACAATGCAAGAAGAGATTGTTACAATATTTCGGCTTTATTTCAGAGTCATAGTGAGGTAGTTAGATCAATACAAGTGGACAGCTTACATATCAAGGCTAAGTAGGCACAAAGAGAGATAGTATGAAATTCTCAAGTGCATACATTTTTTCCTTTGCAGTTTGGATGCTTCACAGCAATCTCCTTCATATTATATCTACACCAATTCTCCCTGGCGTTATGGATTGGTAGCGGTGCGTTTGGTATTTTCATGAGTTCTGTGTTTCCCTCCACGCTATCTCTGGCAGAACACTACATTGACGTAACAGGTAAACTAATATCGGCAAATCTTATGCCGTCTTTTCATACAATGGAATTTAAAAGCCCCTCTTCGGCTAATCAGGATGTTCTTTATGCCGATAAGTTGTACTGAACGAAATTCGGAAGCTCTACGTGAGGAATTATCTACTAGTTTGAGGAAATTAATAATCAAACGACTCAGAACAAAGCAATGATCAACCTTCTGAGTTGGCATTTTTGCATGGCCACCTCTATACTGGTTAGGATGTTCTTTACTTAAAAAAGATGATTTGCAGTTTACGAAGCAAGTAAACTCCCAAGGACTAACAAAAACGTCGCACAAAAACAAGAGAGTAGTTCAAGGACATCTACATGACGTATAAAAAACCCGATTTATCGATGGATCTCGTCGTAATGCTTATCTTATTCCGTTGTATTTTAGGTTCCATTACAAGTATCCTGATTGTTAGTTCTGCCACAGGAGAGATGGTGTTCCCACTACTTGTTGGAAAGGTGATATAGCCTAACTTATTCTCTACGATATTTTGTCTTCAGTTAGCACAGTCTTGGTAGATTTTCTTGACTGAAATAACGGAATACTTCAGCGGATCAAGAAAAGAAATGCGCATCCGCCAATTCCCACCATGTTGCATAGCAATCAGTGCTGATTGATTAAGCTACTGATTATGGTTATTTTCCCTACCAGGCTTTCGCACGAGAAGGACCTCTCTCGTTCCTTGTGATCGGCTTCTTGGTTTGCATTTTCGCCCTTTTTGTTTTCCTGATTTTGCGCATGACCGCCAGGGCTCAAATTAACCAATCAGGTAAGCACGTATAATCACTGATCTCCAACTCAACGTACTTGAACCTTTATGAAGTGACTAACACATCTGCACTTCTAAATAACTGTTCTTAATAAGCATCCGGAATGCGGATATAATTTTTAGGAAAATTGAAACTTGAATCAGTGTATGAAATATTAACAATGGAAAAATGAACATAACTGGTTCGAGTAACCCTATTAACGGTCTAAAATTATAAAGGAATATACAGGTTAAGATTTTAAAATGTGGCCGTTGGCCGTGTTAACGGGGAGGCCACATTAACGGTGTTTTCAAATAAGAAAATGTATGGGCGTTTTGCCGGGACGTGAAAAAAGTCGCCATAATAAAAAGGTTACCGTGTTAACGAGGTGACCGTTAGGCAGGGTTCCACTGTACTTCAATATAAGAGATTTAGACTTTCCCTTTTCGGCTCATGAGAGAAGTAGCACGCTGTTTTTACCACGTTTCTGTTGAGCCGATTGACATAAAAATATTCATTAATTATTGCTGGTTTGTGCCTTAAATTATGATATTGCAGTAAATCTTTGTCTGACCTCGTATTTCTTTTTCTTTGTCGTTGAAGTGCACGATCTATATCGAGCCGCCATAAAACGCCTGTGCCATTGTGACCAGGCTGCCGATGATTGCGAGTACACTCCGCTGGTTACGTGTGACGAGGAAACAGAAGAGACTGGGCACGATGATCTACTCAGGAACGAGGCAGCTCACAGAGTTGCAGAACTACAAAGTTAATATAACCTGATCAACTCAATTTTGGTGTTATTGTTTAGGAACAATAAATATGGAAGGATTTAATATTCCAGAGAGAAAGTAATGAATGATATAGTATCGACTTCAGTAGAAATATAGTAGTTTGGAGTGCAGGCATTTTCTTAACCAGAGCTCTCTCCGTTGTAGCGGCAGAATGAACGACGGAGGGATGTCTCTCCCAACTTCTTTACTCCATATTGAAGAGACACGAAAATGATATCGTGTGGCGAGGCCACTGTTTAAACGGTTTACGGTAATGCGATTACCACTAGTCTAGATAATAGCAGTGATGAAATTAATTTAAAAAATTACACGACACTTTTAAGTTTATCAGTCCGCGGCAGATGCACTCGCCATATTCAGTAAGAAGCATACAGGAATTTAGATGAGAACCTCTAACCACCCTTTTCCATTCTTTTAACTTTAAATGTTGTCTTGACTTCGTAGTGTAAGTGAGTAATGTGAAATTACTCAACGAAAATCTCTAAAATATTTGTTAATCTTTTATGCGCAAATTGTCATTTTCGTCATTTTCCCTTCTTTTACTGAAACCCCCTTTTTGTCAATGTAGACTATTTTCATACCTGCCGCTCTTCTAGACATGAAGCGATCTTTTTAGTTTCTGAATGACCTTTTGCCATCTAAGAACCAAGTTCTTACCGTAGGACGTTGCTTTCATTTATATCCACCAATATATGCGTCGTTGGACGAGGCTCGGGTTTCTTTCATTAGGTAGGAGATACCTGATATGAGGTTGTGTGGTTTATTCAGTTTTCAACTTCGACCTTTGGGATAGATGCTTTTGCTATAATTTGTTCAATTGATGAACTGTTCATTATATTAGGTCACTTTGAAATGTAAATAAATGATAAAGATTATGAAATAAATTTAAAAAGTAAAAAAAACTCCGTTTTGACCTTCACTCCTCCTCCCGTCTTCTGTATTAGCACTACATTTGTCTTACTCGCAACCTTTCCGTAAAAGTCACACAAAGTTCGTATTAATCACGACGCTTCCGTCTCTTTCCGAACACCGTCTTGATTACTGATGGTACTTCTGTCCACACGACACCTGCCCCTTACGCAAGACCCTTCCTCATCACCCACCCACGACAACATGGGAAAAGTGTTGCCCTTTTGTGTATCTATCTCTTGTCTTATTGGTTTGTTGTTGTTATTTGATTCTTTGTTTCTTAAGAATAAAATTTTATGGAGTAGCTGTTTGTTCGTTCATTTGCTCTTTTGTTTGTTTTTCCCTTACAATCGCCCCCCCCCCCCCCTCCCTTTATTTTGGGTCAAAAAAGAAGAAATCACAGAAGGAAGAAAATCCGCAGGGCAAGCAAAACAAAAGCGCCCCCCCCCCCCCCCCCCAGTTGAAGGTTTGGATCCGCCACTGACAATCAACAAAATTAAGGAATTCTTGAGAAGCAATGTTAGCCGATCAATTGGTTTTTGCTGGGCAAGCACCTCGGTAGCCTGGGTTCCACTCCCTTCTCGGAGTAACATATTACAGTTGAGTTACTCATTAGTTCTCTCCTTACTCCAAGAGTATTTTTCATTTTCTTTCTATCCCAGAATGTCGCTAACACCAAGAAACTACATAATCTAAACTCAGTTCTATCTGGGTTCTGAATTCGTCAAGTTTCTTGCGTTCAAAAGATAATTCAAATCTCGCTCGATTTTAAATCTCGTATTTCCTTTCTAGACTAAGGTCACTTGCAGGTTTGTTTGTGCAAAAAAAAAATTGTTTTTGTTACTGAACCAATGGATTTCCTCTTTTTCGTCTTCCCTCACAGTGAAAGAATGATCAAAAGTAAAACAACCACCCGAAACGACAACAGTTTGCACCTTTGACAACCTTCAGTTCCACATTTTAATTGAATGTATTGAACGCTGCACCAAAACCTACTGGGAAAAATGAAAGAGGGATGCTTCGTTGTACATGAAATATAGAGCAATGTTTGTCTATGGCGCTTTTTTCTTGCTCACTTCTCGCGAGTTGTTTATAAGTACATGCAACATGTAGAGCTATATGAATAAATAATGACCACCAACCGCCAAAAGTCAGCCATATTTAAAAGCCCACTTCCGATTATCATGGCGAAGTGGTTATGGCCTTACTCGAGAGTAACAGCTTGTCACTTGAGATAGAACACTGGCTGCTTTGCTAAGATGTGGCCTTGAATACCGCTCTCAATGAGGAGAAAGCAAGCTCAATTGTGTGGCGTTTCCTCGATTTCTCAAATTCTAAACAATTCGTTTGGTTTCAAGTATGAGGACTTGGTTACTGTGTGATTGAAGGGTCGCTATCTTCACACATGACGAGGGAAAGACGTTATGAGTTTTACTTATCTCCTTAGCTTGACTATCGCTCAAGAAAGGGCCTCGAGGAGAGAAACTGATGCTGAGGAACTAAACACAAACGAAAACAAGACCTGTATACCTCGCCGTGTACTTATTACTGTGTTGTACTGCGGTTGTTTCTTTTCTTTTGGGACTACAATGGCGATTCTAGGGCCTACATTGATCGAGCTAGGTCATTTAGTTCACCATGGCTTGGATATGATGAGTTGGTTGTTCTTTACACAGGCGGCGTACGCTCTGCTTGGAGCGAGCGTAGCTGGGATTTTATTGGACAGGTAACGTAGATTTATCAAGGATCAATCAAAATGTCAACAAGCTAAAAATCAGTGTTGCTTTTCACGAATATAATCTGTTAGTCTCTTAATCCTACTTTATTAAACAGCTGCTAAGTATCTCGCTATCTTAAACACAAGAGAAAAATTCATAAAGCTATATCAAAATTACTGCGCGTCTAACCCTAACCTGACCCAAACTCACCGGCTCGTCTCGCTACCTGTTTATTTATATGTAAACTCATGGTTGATTAAGAGAATTTCGAGAGAGTCGCATCCAAAACCCGTTATTGAAATGACAGAGAAACTCAATTAGTATTCAACCTTGTCTAATCAAATTATATTGAAATGGTTAGTATTGACTTTTCCCTTTCATAATCATTTGAAAATCGTTCAAAACTTTGTTTGTGTGTCTTATTCAAATGTTGACTTTAATTCCCATGGTGCCTTACGAGATTACCTCGTTGTTACTACCAGATCCTCCAGTGTAAGTTGTTAGAAGAAGTGCGGCGGAGGAAGATCCCAGACTCCCACCTCAACTCCCAAACAAAAGGCCTGGTTTAGAGCATTGTTGTGCTACCGTCAAATCAAATATTTAATCGCCAGTTTTAAGTTCCAAAAAGGAAGAAGATGAGTTTAAGATTTCCATTCACTGAGTTATCACTTGATTTCTTTTACAGTGCGACTACTCCAACCAAGGTCATCCGAAAAAATTTTCTGCAAATTTAACGAATAAAAATCGGGCGGGTTAACAATAGTTTTCCGACAAATTATCCAAAATGAATACAAATCTATTGCCTTTGTATAATGTACAGCTTGATTACAAGCATAATATGTTGGAAAACTATTGTTAACCTCCACGATTTTTGCTCGTTAAATTTTTGGAAAATTTTGTCGGGTGGCCTTGGTTGGAGTAGTTGCACTGTAAAAGTCATTATCTGATGATTGAGCAAAACCCAACAAGTAAGGTTTTCTTTCTTCCCGGTTAAAAGAAATCATGTAATGATGGCTCGACATACATCAGTTAATGCTGGTTTACAGCATATACTCCATTGTGACTTCACAACAAGGAAAAAACATCTTGAGGGATTATTAGTTCTTGCCATTTTTAAACAGGTTTAAAAGATCAAATGTAAACGGGCCACTTTGGTCTACCTGCTTCACAGCAGGTTGTTAAACAAATATGTTTCAATACGCTGATTGTTTGAGTGTTATTTCGTTGTTTTCTTTAAACAACAAACACCGAATTGCGTACCACATTCAATACGGAATATCTACCTTAAGGGATACCACAGACAACAGCGCGAAAAAAGGTAACAAGTGAAACTGTATCCAACCATCGTGACAGTGTGAGTTCCCATCGGGACGTATGCAGACAGAGGGCAGGTTCAACCTGTAATTCTGTTTGTTGTAACGTGGCTTACAACATAGCCGAAATTTTAAAACGTGCGCTTCAGACCCTTAAAATGTAACACAGGAATTGTAATGACGTAATAACTGGATTCTAGTCACAGGAGGACACAGACTGGTCTAATCACAGCATCCAGATACTTTCAAGGAATCGAATAACAGTCTTAGAATAATTGAAGTCTCTGGCCGACTACAAGTTCCCATTTTGCCCTGACACTCACGAGGTCTTGAGCGCAGCAACACAAATCAGTCCGTCATGCTTCGGCAAGTGATTTTTCCAGTAATATGGCTACGGATCAAGTCGTACGCGGATCAAGTGGAGGATCTAAGGAAGAGTTGTTCGCCATATTGTCGATCAAGCTTCGCCCATTTTCTCTACTTTAGCACGTTTTTTATGTTCGGGATGTCCGTGGGAATGGCAGGGCCCACACTTACAGATTATTTGATCTCGTTTTTTACCAATATTGACATTATAGATGCGTTAAGTTGGCTTTTATTTACGCAATCAACTCTTCGCTTCGTGGGCGCAATTGTCGCTGGTACCCTTATAGACAGGTATTACTGGTTTTTGATTTCGTTCTTAACTTAAGACTCAACAGGTTTAAAAATACAGTATTTATACATTGGTTTTTTTTTTATATCATAAGAACCAATAGAGCAGTGTACACCTAAACATAAACTTGGCTTTCAATAACTTTTGAAGAACGTAGGAACAACTTCGGTTATATCTACTCTGATCTATCAACGGCAACCATTGGCTTTTGAGACTCTTTTGAGAAGTTTCCCAGAATCTTACCAAACTCAACTAAATAAAGACCATGCTATTTTTCTTACTATCACAAAAAGCGGCGCGTTTCAAGAAGTCTCTTTTTAAACCCAGCGCTATATTTCTAGTTGTAATAATTTCTATTGATAGAGAATCCAAGACGTCGCGAAGTGAGACAACATAACGTATTATTCTACAATCTGTCCACAAACCTTCCATTCCTGATCGCCACAGTTCAACGAACGTGCGTGTAAAATATAAACCGCGGGAAATTGGGCAAGCGCAAACTCAACGGGGGTAGAGAGAGAAAACCTTTGGCTTAGCATAATATCAGGGAGGGGAGGAAGTAGCAATACTCCAAGTCGCCTTATGTTATAGAAACAAAAGCTACGCGCAGGCTTTATATACAGCACTTGACCAGTGTGAGCAAGATTTTATTTTACATAACTTTTTTCATTTTATTTCTCCCCAGATACGACATTAATCGGAATCTGCTGCTACTGTGTTTTCTGTTATTGAATGCCATTTTCTTGGCAGTGATTCCTATGTGCCGAACACTGTGGCTTTTAATCTTATCAACAGCAGCTGCGGGATTTTCGGTCGGAATTCTGGACACTGCAACTAATGTACAGCTTATTGCAATACACGGAAAAAAGGTAATATAAAGAGAGATCAGGAGGACTGCTATGTTGTCTTTGTGTGGCACCTTACTCTCGCAATGCCTCTCTCCACCAAAGAGTATGAACGGGTATTAGTGAATTTCGCGGGTAATCCCCCGAAAATGGGTTGCTTGCGATGGACTAGCATTCCACTAAGGGAAGTAACGATTTTCTTTGTCGATACATGCTATATATGGTGCATAAGCTGCTATATATGGTGCATAAGCTACACGTAGCCAAGCTACGTGTACTACCAAGGGGGAAGAGCTTTGGTCGTGAAAATAGTCAGTTTTTTTAAAAATATATTTTAGTGATAATCAATAATTTAATTTTTATCATTTTATTTTTCCAAAGGTTTCCCCTTATTTGCAGGTGAGTTAAAAACTTTTTACGTCTTTTTTATTTTCTTCGTGTTCTGCAGCCTGGAAGCATAGTACACTTTCAAGAGCGCGAATGTTTTTAAGTGGTGGTGTTAAACTTTTAAAATAAAATCTTTGTCGATCTTAAATAAAGCAAAATATGAACTCGTCATTGCCATGCATTATTTTAAAGAGATTATTTGACTGTGAAAATAGCTCAAAATCATTAAAAATAATAGAAATGCCTACACATGTACACAGACAAGTTGATGCAATGCATTGTTACTGTACGAAAAAATTGAATGTTTGTCGCTCTGGCAATATTAAACATTGTTGTTGTTGTCTTTTTTTTTTTCAGGCTCTTTACTTTTCATATGGTTTCGGCGCATTTGTGAGCCCGCTCATAGCAGAGCCATTTCTCAGCGGTACACCCCATCCAGATCTCGGGCTGCCGGCGGCCAGGAGAGGGAATCCGCTGCCATACGGTGGAATGGGACATCGCAGTCACCATAAGTTATCTCACAGACCAACCAATCACTTGAGAGATACGTATTACCCTGGATCGGAGCAATACAAGAGCGAAGTCCAGGTTGCATACTGGATTATAGCTTTAGCACATGTGAGTCTTTCAAATCTTGTTCTTCTTCTTTACTGCAGTCTTATATCTTTAGTGCAGTCTTATTCTCTTACAGGTAAGACCGCGTTAGGTTGGGTCCAGGTAGCGTGGGAAAAACCGAAACGAAAGTAAACCTTAAAACTAATATTAAACTACAGCTGAATAGCAGCTGAATCTTATTTTTGTGAGGTTGCACTGTACAGCCAATAAAATTAAGTGCCTTCGTTTCTTTGTAGATACCAGTTGTGATAGGCCTTGCATACATTGTCATATCAGACAAGTGGGAGGAGCATAAATTAAAAAGAGCTGCTGCTGCCCAAGCAGAAAGTGACCAAAGCGCATCAGAGGTCCCGGATACAGACATAGAAGGTGTCGTAATAAATTATTGTTGTACAGCGGTTTTCTACACTGAAAGAAGAGATGCTTTGACTGCTTTAGACCCCGGGGATACTCCCATATAAAACTGAGGACGGCAAATTTTGAAAAGAACCACTAAGAGGTACCTAAATCAGATTCTGTAGGTGTGGTTTGAAATATTTTTCACCTCAAAGAGGTAGCAATTCTAAGACAACATATTATCTCCTGTCATATTTTTTTGGCTCAATACCCTAAAAGGTACCCGCAAAAGCCCCCACTGAGGCCCTTTCGAGACTGAACACCCTAAGAAGTACCAAAACTTCTTTTTTAACCCCTGAAAGGTACGACGAGCACCCCCGTCCTTTCTATATGAGAGTCCCTCTCCCCGGGCTTTTGACTCGCGTCAGAGGAAAGGACAAAGTTTAAAGATTAACTTTGACTCTCTGGCCATCAAGGTAAAGAAAAACGTTTGATATCACCCCTTAACGCATTTCAAGGGTACCATGGCTTTGACAGAAGTGAAGGTTTCTTTGACACAAGTAAAAACCACATTTAGAAGCACCTTCCCCACTGATACATTTGAAAAACGTCGAAAGCATCGTTTTCATCAAAATCAAAGGTGACTTTTGTCACCTTTGACCGATAAGTCAAAGGATTGTGTCAGTGGTACAGCTGCAAAAAATATTTACAGCTGTTTTTTGATTTCTTCTAGGCATTACACATAAAGTTCACTTGGACAAGGAAACTCTGAAGAAACCCGGTCTGTGTGATAACCCAAACAAAACACAGATTCTCTGTATCACCTTCTGGACTTCATTTCTAGTTTTTCTTTATGATGGAATGCAGGTAAAAAGTTTGCGCTTGTTTATAGTTTCAGTTAGATATCGGTTAGAGCAAGAAACGTTATTTCTGACTGGTCAAAATATTACACGTGAGTATATGAAAGATCATATATTTGAATTACGGAGAAAGATATGTCGGTTCAGGCCTGAATTTTTTTCAGGCTTTAATTTCATAACTGCTTAAGCTGTGTGCATAACTGCGATGATCAATCATGTCTTCATGGTCGAAATATTGACTCTTATACTGTAACATTGAACTGCACTTGTATCCAAATATGAAGCCCGGTAGAGCTTTGCTGGAGTTTCTTTTTATCGCCAAAGCTACAGAAGGTAACAGTATCGTTTTGATGCAGAACGCAAAAGTTCTGCGTTATGCAGCCCACATGATTCCACAAGACGTTTATACCACTTGCAGTGTCTTATAATCAGGGTTAATCAGTTCATTGGTACATTAGAACGTCTTTCAGACATAATGTAACATATTGTCACAAACTTTACTCCACTTTTATAACTCAGTACCTTGGCTCCCCATGTCAATGAACATTTTTCGTTTAATTCATTCATTCATTTATGTGTTTTCTGTCAGGTCATGCTCCCTGCTTTAGCGTAACTCCCTTCTTTACCATATCAACACCCCACTTTGCTCTGGCGACGTAGGATATGCTGACGCTCGAAATGTCAGCTTCCCAAAACTCGCCATAGCGGTTACCTTACCTTTATCAACTTCAAGTTGATAAATAGCCAGGTGTTTTACTTGCCCGCTGACAAAGCACAACAGTTTCTGTAGAAGCTAATAACCTTATTTAAAATCGGCAACTGTATGATAGCCGTAATGTTGTATTCTTTGTCAGGGGTCCTATGGAGGGTATGTTTACACATACGCGGTAAAGAGCTCCCTTCATATGACGTCAGCACAAGGTGCATTTCTTACCTCTGTGTTTTGGGTGAGTAATTGTATGACAAAGTTAGCACTGAATGAGGGTTATTTGTTTTAGCTCTCTTAGCATTTTGAACAACACATAAAAGAGTTAACTAGAGTTGTCATTACGGGTCGTAACCCGTAACGCAGGTTAGGGTGAGTATGCTTGTTGGGTCCTTGATGCTACAGGACGGTGAACTTGCCTGTTGTTGATACGATTTACCCACAAAGTAACAAGTTTGTTACGGTAGTGTAGAAGATCAAGACAACATGTGCCCCAAAACTTAACAAGTATTGTAGAAATACATTTCATACAGGCAAACAGTATTTAGTTTTTCCCTTGTAACTTTTGGGTAATTTAAGTTTGTCCATACCTCTTTAATTTAAAAGAAATGAACGTTTTTTTTAATAACACTTATTTTTTTCTCAGGGATCACTTGCGTTAGGTCGTCTCATATCAATACCTATAGCCTTGTTTTTGTCTCCAGCGGTTATGCTGCTTGTAGATTTGGTAAGTTTACATTCTCATCTATTGTATGATCAGTGGAAATAAAACAACACGTGGCGACTAATAGCCTGCGTTGCAGAAGGAAATTTACCCACGGCCGGTTGCGTCTGCGACGCAGGCTAAGTTAGTGACAGTAATGGGCAATGTAATCAAACGTGACTAATCAAAACAACTACAAATATCCAGTATTAGTATATTCTCAGCTCCGACTATTGCATTTCTAGCTCTCTGATTGGCTCAAAAACTCCGACTATGAGCCATTAGTCGGAGTTTTACCTTATATGGAAAACAGTGCGCCAAGTTTAAAAATTTTCCGCTCTGTAAAATTGTTGAAATAAAAATCGGCGGCAAAAACCCGATTAAGAATATACTAAAACAATTATTCCATTCGACCTTGTTGGATATGAAGTGATCATAACCAACTCGCGCTACGCGCTCGTTGGTTATTTATCACTTCATATCCAACGCGGTTTCATGGAATAATTGTTAAATAATATCAGAACTCTAGAGATAGATATGCTAGAGACCCAAGCGCTGAGAAACGCGTGTAAGCGATGTTGCGATTGACACCAGTTTTACCTGATTGGATAAAGCACCAGTGCAGAGCCAAAGATCGCGGATAACAACTTTGATAGTCATACTATCTGATGCCTATTTTCGTTAAAAGACCCACGCATACAACTATCCATAATGTGAGCCATGTTTAGAAAGGACAGTGCCTACCTTCACGTTCCGAGATGATGCTGGTGGGTAACGCGGCGATGAACTAGCATCCCATTCAGGAGGGAGTAGAAATACTCTTGGTTCCTTCATGCTACGGAAACCGATAATCTCCGGCCTAATGAGCAAGTAGTCTTGCCGGAAAAGCAAACACTGTACCTACCTTCCCAAGTTACTTTTAATTATGAAGTCACTTCTTCAGTTTATACTTTTGTATTTTGTCGTCTGATATTGAACTTCTTAGTCTCCCACCGCTTCCTGTACCTGATCTTTTACTTTTTCCCTTCACACTCGACAATTTATTCCAAACTCTAAGGGATTGTTGTAATGTTAAGGTTCAATATTTTTTCAGATTGGCTGCTTGGTATCTAGTTTACTAATGTTAGCGTTCAGAGCAAGTGAATCTGCGCTATGGATGGGAACCAGCACATTTGGTCTTTTTATGAGCAATGTATTTCCCACAAGCGTGGCACTAGCAGAGCAGTACTTCAATGTTACAGGTTTGTTTAACAGCTGCCTAAAGGGGAAGGGGAGGGGGTACTCAAGCTCCGACCCGTGGTCCGAACACTTGCCCATCTTTAGATCATTTTTGACGGAAATGGTAACCCTTTAATTTACTGCTATAGATTCCCGATTTCTTTACGGTATACCCTTAGAATGAAGCTGATGATGGGTCCTTTAACAATAAAATGAAATAGCTAGATGACGACAGCTCTCCCAACAGGCTTTTTGTATGTGACTTCAACTCGTGAAGTTTCTGCCCTCAACCTGAAAAATTGTACTCTTCCCTAGCGAACCTCCCGTTTATTCCATCATAGGGAGTACGTATTATAGCAGCGACAGCCTTACCCCCTCTCGTGCGGTATTTTGAGTATTGTGGGGTTTCTAAATTACAAGTAAACAACTACACAGAGATGCGTGCTTGCTCAGTGAAATTACAGCATCTTATCGCTATTTTTTTTAAGATAGCATGTTAGTCTGAAACGAACCGTTTAATTCGTTAACGTCAGTGGTATCAAAGCCGGAATTTTGTCATTTCTAGTTGTTGTTTTGAGGAAAGCCAAGAAATGTACAAAGTTTTATAACGCACGCTCTGATGACGGCCTAACGAAGGACTTCCTCGCACCAAACCTGTTCTGAATTAAACAATTTAGTACACAATAATTTATATAAAAATGTTTGCATATCTAAAATGTCCCACAAATGACTCGACTTAGCTTTTTAGTATACACACGGGCCTTTTGGACGAGTGTGAATACAAAACAACAGGTCGCGAGGTGGACAAGTTACAAAATACGGGCAAAATGGTGCAACTTCGACGGGAAAAAAAATGCAAAATTAAAATAGCAGAGTTTTAAAAGTTACCTTTGGTTCATAATCTTCTCCGTCCAGTTCTGAACATATGAATGTTCTTGGCGATGAAAATTCATATATTAGGAATCCATGCTGCAACAGAATCAAGTTGTCTTTAAAACTCTTGCAATCCAACCTGTTTCTGCATCGTTCTTGTGCTTGCTGATTGACAAATTGTTCCGCCTCTGCTTCCTCTCGCTGTAGTATCAGGTTTTTTCGGATCATGTCAGACATAAAAGTGTCAAAAAGCCCGCAAACAGAAAGCAAAATTCAAGAGAAGCATTTGGCTGTTTCATGAGTTGAACAGAGTTGAGCGGAGGTGAGCTGAATGAAGAAATTGTCCGACGCGTGTAACCAGCATGAAGGGTGTTTTGGCGGGTAAACATATTGTAGCCGTGACGAATGCCGGGAAAGTGAAGATGATCCGTCAAGAGGGTATGGTTAGGAGGAGGGGGTGGGAAAATCGCAGTTGGTAGTAAAGTTTCAGTGTTTTGTCAGCGATCAGTTAATCTTTCGTTTCTCTTCTCAGCTGGTTGTAAAATTTTGACCAATTTTCAAGTTATAAGTTAAACCCCAACCAGGAAAGAAATGCAAAGGAATTTGCAATGCTTTGATAGCATTTTGATTGCTTGTGCGCGCCAAGACATACGTTGAAGCCAAGTAGCCAAGTAGGCGCAACCTTTATCCACACAATGTTAAAAATTTCCATTTTAACTTTAATTTTCAGGCACGGTGACCTGCATGTTTGTTGTTAGTGCAGCTATAGGAGAGATGATTATTCCACTCATCGTGGGCAAAGTTTTTGACTATGTAGGCGCCATCAGCTTCTTAGCGGAGGGATGCATTTTGTGTTTTGCGGCATTCGGAGCCTATTTAGCAGTGTTAATAATAGGAAAGGGTGCTGCAACTCACGACGTCCATCGGAGAGAAGGTAAGTTGCTTGGAATGCCATAAACTGCGACTTATAGGCCCTCCCGTTCATAAACCTCCGCACCGGTTATAACCGGTTATAGATCCATCTACCTGTAAACAAAATACTACTTCTGATTATTAGCGATTTTTTTAAAGCTCAAAAACCAGTATATGAGAAACCCATTTCAATCAACACTGCTATAGCTCATTTCGAAACGGTCTTTTATTGCGCTTAAGCGCCCCCCCCCCCCTCCTCCTCGGAAGTAAGCCCCTCCGTTTATAAGCCCACCCAAAACCCAAAACCCCTCATGAAGTTGTATAAGCCCAGGCCTTATAAGCAGCAGTTTTAAGTACCACGAAACAAAGTTGTTATTGTCATTGGATTCTAAAGAGACTGCTGAGTAGCATCGGTGTGGCGAGCAAATGAAACACTGAGATGATAACATCAGTACTTCAAGTTGATAAAGGCAAATTAACCACTGTTCCGAGTTTGGAAGAGCTGACGCTTCGATTTTTAGTTCCTACTACGAATAGAGAACTAAAAATCAGAAAACAAAAAACAACAATAACAACAACAACACAAAATAGAAATAGGCCACTTTGAAGGACCCTCGCGATCGGAACACGCGAGTGTTTTCTTTCTTATTATGGCCTGAAAGCGGCAGAGAAAACCGAAGATAACTTAATTTTGGGATTTATTTTTACCTTGTTATAAAATTCCTAGTCAATAACCACTATCTACATATTGTACCATCGTTTCAGTAAACTTATTTTTTTCATTTCAGTGATTGGAGAGGGAGCTGAAGAAGGAGGGGACGAAAAGATGCACAGTAACTTAGAACAAGATTCAGATCAATTGGTTTCTAAAGATGCTTCAGAAGATAAAACGCCGAACAGATAACGAACCTATAAAGAAAATGACGTACAGTAATATCAAATAGAGTAGACTGGAAACAAGTAACACAAGCTGAGAAGAAGAATGTTGCTAGCTATAGGACCCTGGGGGCAAGGTTACAGTCGTAGAAGATGACTATGTCACTGGATGATTACGTCATTAGAAGTGACGTCATGTAAGGCGCCTATGCATCCGCAGTGACCTTTATAAGGAGTTGATGCCATTAGTCGCGGCTTAGAGCGTCAAAAAAGAATCATTTAACGGTGATATGGAATTACGAGCATTAATTAAAATGGAAGTTTATGAGAAACTCTGAACCGATGGCCTCTCTGAACTCGATATATTGATATTTGACAATCCCGCTTGTTAAAAAGAAACAAAATTTCATTATTGCACGGTGGATAGCCAATGGAAATTGTTCGTAGCTTTGCACCGGGTCATGTAAAGTTGCGCGAAGTTTTGACCATTTTGGGTTTTAAATGTGATGACATAAGTTACCGTCACCTTCATCATCACTGTCAATGTTGTCCCGACACAAGAGAGGTAGTGACCACTACAGTGATGTGGCATTTTCGAATTATCTTTGTTTCGAATGTGGACCAGTGCAAAACGTTTTATATAAAAATAGAATAAGAATAAAATTCCTATGAAATGTTTTGCACCAGGATATCTTTTAGATGAAGCAAAAGTATGGCTCGTGAATTGCTCCATATCTTTCATATTAGCTTACTACTAGAAGGATTAAATCTCTTTTTTCTATTTCCGCTTTATCGCGCAACTGACCACGCTATGTAAACAGCCCATATTGAGTAGAATGCCAACTATTTTGTACAGAGTGTCAATAGTTTTGTATTCACTATATGAAATAAACCAAACTATTAACAAGGCGTTTCAAAGCTTACGACAAGTTGTGTTATTACCACAAATTTCATAAAGCTGGATTTTATCATTTAACGAGGAACCTGGTATATTCTCCCCCCCCTTTTTTTCCTCCCTTTTATATTCAGCAATCGATTTCCCCGGAACCAAAATGTAATGGAAGTATTCGATTGAAAACTGTGATGCATACTGTTAATTAATCCATTTCAGTCATCGTTCATCTATCCACCTGTACTTAACTTATGATAAATACTTTGTCTATGAGGAGATGCCCGCGAAAATTTTAACTAAGCAGTAACGCACGAACACTGCGAAGTGCACACCCAGTCCTTACGTGTACGCGTCTCTCTTCGCCCACCAGAAAGGAACGTCTGATCCTAGGTTGTGGTATTCTAAGCTTAAACGGTGTTAACGTTTCAGAAATTATTTGATACAAACACGACCGTACCTTTTTGCGGTCGAGCCTTGACCAATGCGCAGCGCGAGTCGTACAAGTTTAGGAGACTGGTGACAACTTTATTTTCTTGGACTCTGAACTACGGACTTTGTAACGAGAGCTTGACTGCTTTTGTACTGTTGTGGTGCCTGCGACGGTGCAAACAACCAACAGTTTGTGTGCGATCAAGCGACACAAAGATAAATCTACCACATATAGTGCTTTCGTAAAAAAGAAATCCGACATCAGCTATGGAAAACTTTGTTCAGAACTGGAACATTTGTGGTGAATCCTGTTGTGGAACACGAATGAAATCAAACACAGATTGGATGTCGAGTGGGTCGCTCGGGCGTTCGTTTACAAGATTGTGGCCGACGTTGAGCATTCCAGCAGGATAAGAAGAGGTAAGATTTAAAAAAAATCGTAAATCTTTTTACCGGTAGAATGTAATAGGTAGCTTTCAAAGCACAAATTTTTCGTCTCATGATCACGAGCGCGGCAACAGCTTTGCTTTTCCTCTTAGGGATAGAGGGGAGGAGTTGTTGGGGGAGGGTCTTGTAAAATTAGAATGGACTGGACTGGACTGGACTGGATTGGATTTGTAAGATATGGATTTGTAAAACGTGGACTGCCAGTAAAAAATTTCAAAATGAAATTTGTTTGATGGTTTAATTGATTATTTGTTTGTCTGAAATATTTTACAATTTACATTTTATGGAAATTGATCATTCAACTCGAGTTCTCACTAATCATTATCTCCTTACACCTTCACTGCTCACGTTCATGGCTTTCCTGTCTCTACAGCCAATTCTTGAGATACATGTTTTTGTCAGTGTGGCCAATTTAATGCAGAGCACGGAGTTCAACAATTTACTATTGTTACACTTCATAAGCTGTAAACGATCAACCAACTATCAGGTCATTATCAGGTCATTCTTGACCTATTATCAGGTCATTCCTGGGTTTCTGAGAAATTCTGAAAAATCTGACTGATTTCTGTAAAATGGTGGAGGCTGTTAAGGATCTATGCCTGTTTCAGACCTAAGCAAAAAATCAATACCCCATTTCAAACCTCTAAAATTACTAAATGGCTCTGGTATTTCACTACAGCTAACCAGAATTGGCTTTCATTTGCAAGAACACTTGAGAAGAGCTACAAACAATAGTTCCTTGTAAACAAAATACCCAATGCTAAGCCAGAGTGAAAAACATACCCTGTTTCAGACCAAAATGGTTAAAATCTATATACCCTTTTCAGGGCCATAGCTAGTAACAGGCAAACTGAGGCACTTGCCTCAGTCATTTTTTTTTAAAATCGTTTTTAGTGCAGAGTGCACTATTGGGATGGTTATGGGAGCTGCCTGCCGCTAAGGAACTAAGGCGATATGGCGCTATGGCGCTATGGCACTATGGCCCTATGGCGCTAAGGTGTAAACTTTAATGTTTGTTTAATTAATTAATTTCAATTAATTAATTAGTCTAGAGCCAAGGAAGTAGTGGGGGTAGGGTGGGAAAGGTACATGTGTACTCTACGTAAAACACATTTCCTCGCCGTCACTTAGTTTTGAACATCGCAAGGCTATATATTTGTTTCAGGTAACCCCTTGCTCTCCTTGTGGTACCATTCTCCTTAGAACAAAACTAATTTGCCCTAAACGCATGCGTAGATTAGTTAGTGTTCGTGGCTTCTATATTAGGTGAAGGATACATTACATACAGAATCACGCACAAATGTTGAGTGGTTTTCCTTATGGTAGAGCTCAACATGTAAGACGCATGCGTTCGAGCATCATTAGTGTTAAACACTATCTTTCCACGCGGTATTTTATGTATCATGTCATGTGACCAAGGACGGCAGTTATTTTTCAGGTAGCGCCAATTGTCCCTTTTTATTGCAAAAGTGAAACGTTTCTGTGGCTGCGTAGCTTTAAGAATTACACACAGGTCCATTCAACAAATATCATCTGCTGTTTTCAATCTACAATAGTGTGCTTGTCAGGGTTCAAATGTATTGCTTCTCCTTAGCGGCTTGTTTATTTCTTGCCTTAATTGTGTCTGTAAGAGAGACCAAAAAGTTCCCAAGTTAGTGGCTTTAATACTCCGCAAATTGTAAATTTGTAACAAAAGAAACCAGGAAAATGCTCAAATATTGCTGCAGACACCGTGGCACCTAATGAAAGCGCAAATTAATTTAATCAGCCTTTGAGGAAATCATTCATATCGGCCAGGTAGCGCTGTTTATCTTCAATACTTTTCGTTGAAATGCTTCTCAGCCATCAATAATGTTGTGTGTTAATTTTGAATTGTTTTATTGTTAACAGCAAAGGTGGCAACAGAAAAAGAAAATGGTATTTTGTGACTATCTGATAATTAAATTAGTTCTTGTTCATCGGTAAAAATTTGCATTTTTAGTAAAACATCGTTTCTGTTCCGTTTCCTCATCACTACATCAGATATTTAACTTTCTTTCATTTATCTCCGAAAAACAAGGACATCTTCCGTATGTTTTGGAGAAAACAAGGGTTTCATATTACATGCCTTTGTGAGGAAAACAAAAGTATCAAGTTACAAAGTTGGTGTGAAGAGCTAAATTGTCACGTTTGCTGCTTCAGCGTATTATTGAATGTAAAATGAACGAAAATCAACGTAAAACACCAGTAGTAATTAATTTGAGCGTAATTTTTGGACCTTGAATGAAAATACAACCTTGAAACATACACACTGCAAAGGGGAAAAGTCGTAGCAGACTACCAAGGTAGACACAAACCGGAAGTGAACCGAGCAGGGGTGAGTACTTATGGGACTACGGTACCAGAGCTATCAATTGCGCTCTGCACTATCTGAGATTGTCTCACTAGTTGCTGTTTATAGTCATCATATACATCCTAAATACCTAGGAAGGGAATTTATCCATGGTCATTGCCTCAGTCATAATTTTTTCATGGATATTGCGTCAGTCATAATGTTTTCATGGACATTGCCTCAGTTATAATTTTTTCATGAACATTGCCTCAATCATAATGTTTTCATGGACATTGCCTCAGTCATAATGTTTTCATGGACATTACCTCAATCAATTTTTTTCTGGCTATGGCCCTGCCCACTGGAATGTAGGGCAGCAACAAAGTTCTTCCACCACTGTCTGTCCTTGCCCAACTTTTGGATAGTGTCTCAGCTCTGGCTTAATCCCCTCATTATACTCTCTCTGAGGAGCTTAAACCACAGCTCTGGAACAAGTCTGATGCCTGAAATGATGAGTCACATTTTCTGTTTACAGAAATCATCAGGTGTGTTGTGAATAGTGGTGGCTGTCATCAAAATGCTACTTGCACTGTTGACATTACCCTGCCCTTCTTTTTGAGACCAAAACTGCTCGAAAACATTACCCTTTGGGGCCTGGCATACTGAGGACCTATACAAGCGAGTACCCCCTAGGGACTTTTCCTATTTTTTTTTTTTCATAAAAGTCAAACTCTGTACATCTGGAAGATTTTAACCCACCAGCAACAGGTTGCAGGGCAAAAGAAGATGTAAAATTCATTAATTAAAACTCTGTACGTTATTAGTTCTCATTTACATGTAAATTCAATTCTGCATTTGTTACCATGTATTAGGCCCACCATGTTTATTTCGACATGTGACATGAAAGCGATTAGGCCTTTGAAATTAGGCAGTATTGCAATCTTTCAAAACGTTTTTTCGTGTTAGTTTACCATTGGTTAGGCTGTTGTCTTGTGATCTCTTTGTGAACAATTTGTCACTTCAAAGACAGACTCTGTCTGGTCGCATCGAGACATAAGATCATCCCTATTGGCGCGCGAAGCCATTTTGGGCGATATTCGCTAGGCAGACGAGCAGCTCAGACGACGTCGTTGTTGGAAAGAATTGTTGCCGTTTCGGTTATAATCCAGGTAAGTAATAAATGAAAGTGAATTGACGAGACGACTTTTATTGGCGAATTGCTACTCAAACGAGAATTGGGCGGGTTGTCAACTTGTTCCACCGCCTATATCGTTGGGAGATGTGACGAAAGTTTGAAATATTTTTTCACATATAGCACCTATCGCAAATAAGTGAATCGCACTATTACTGGAAACATACTTGTATAAAAGTCTTCCTAATCATCGACATATACGTTCGAAGCTTGAATTCAGAGTTCACGGCTGTTACAATATAATCAATATAGACAGATTTTAAAACACGTACTCTAGCTAAGCTGTCATTTTCCGCCAAGTAATCGCACTTAATTTTGCAATGAACGAATTTTCATTGAAAAGGCGAGAGCTCCTATTTAAGAACTTGTTTGCCTCTTTTTTGGCCACCGTTAGCCGTGGACAATTTTCGCGTTTAGTGGAAGGAAACAATTATTGCGGCCAGTAGTTTCAGGATAACGCGCGAGTGAAGGTCAAAAGGTTCATTCGCCTTTGCATGCATGGTACAAAGTCACGTACAATGCACTCAGAAAGCTAATTTCTATTGAAAAAGTTTGCTTTCATTAGAACCAAACCCCCTAAAATTCAGACTTTGCAACTTTGCGTCCCCTGAAGGACACTGAAAGTTTGTGATTTGCGAAGGAACATGAAATGGTTTTGCACAATGGGATCCCGAACACACCCCCGAAAACGCCTACTCTCGTACCAGTCGTTTGTAAACATAACCAGTCTGTCCTGTTCCGCGGCGTAGCTGACTGTGATTGGCGCGTAAATCGAGTCCAACTAGTTTGGACAACAAAGTTTTCTGTTTGGCTTCCAAGTTTACGCCGCACATTTAGCTCCCGTGACCACGCAGTTATCAAAGATCAAGCTTTTATCGAATCTACCAGTCGAAAAATTGTGGCCAAGTTGGGCAAATAATGCTCTCTGCGTTTCGTTTTGTACAGGTAGCAGCTAAAAGATCCATCTACACATCGACAAGCGCAATGGGTTCTTTGAAAGTCGCCGTGATCGGCCAGTCCCAGTTTGGTTTAGAAGTTTACAAAAATCTTCGCTTAAAAGGCCACGAGATTGTCGGAGTCTTCACTGTTCCTGACATTAAAGGCAAGCCAGATGTTCTCGCGGTAGGAGCTGAACAAGACGGAGTGCAAGTTTTTAAGTTTCCGCGGTGGAGAACCAAGGGAGAACCGATTCCCGACGTGGTAGATGCGTACAAAGCTTGCGGAGCTGAATTGAACGTTCTTCCCTTTTGTTCACAGTTCATTCCGATGAATGTGATTGATTTCCCTAAACATGGCTCTATCATTTATCATCCTTCTTTGCTGCCAAGGCACAGAGGAGCTTCAGCGATAAATTGGTGAGTATTTTTGTTTTGGTCACGCAAAAGTCTTCCTCATTTCCAGGCGATTTCTTGAACTACGGGGTACCGTTTACGTAACCTAAAATACATTTGTTGTAAAAACCATTTATTCAACTAAATGGTTCATTTGTTAACTAAAGCTGAATTCATCCGGCCATGAAATATTAAGAAAACAAAAGTGGACGACTCAGTGACAAATTTTTTGGTTTGTATTCGGTAATTCAAGTTTGTTTATTTATGTTGCCTCTGCTCTAGTGCTTCAATTCGACGAAAATTTGAACACGATGTAACAATAGCCAATTATTCACAAACATTTCCAGACGTGAAAATTGAAAAGGTCGCTGTTTTATCTTTTGTGTTTGGCGTTGAGCTCGTTAGCAAACAGCTAGCAAACGAGTCAAACTGGATTAAAATCACAGACAAAAGATACTAGGTCTTTCTCGGAGGCCGGTAATGTCGCGTCGATGTACATTTGATCGATGCTCTTTCTTGTTGAAAAGAAATGTTATTAAATATTTGATGATAACACTGGTTGAACAGCTTATTTCGCTCTCAGGGAAAAGTGTTGAAATACATTATAACCCGTTGAAATGAATTGTTGAAATCAACCGTTGAAATTGTTGAAATGTTACGTTGTTAAATTTATTAGTTTGCGAACGTGGTTTAGGGCGCCATTTTGTTTTTGCAGTCCAAATGCATGTTGCAAAGCTATTATAGCAACCCTCATGAAATATTTTCTCTGTAGAGTTACATTGAAAAACTAACCTAAATTTTGGTTGTGCTTGCCATGAAAAGACGTTTAGAATTGTACAAAGAAAAAATAACAACAAAAACTTGATAATTTCAACCTGTCATATACAAAGTCATATACGAGGTTGAAACTCCACTGAACAAATCTTTATTTCTATGTCACAGTCTGGATAATGTAAACCACTTCTTAAAACTTTTATTTAATGGCAACTGAGAGGGCATGGTATAAGGAAGACAGTTGGGCTGGATTACCTGCTTGAAAACCTCACAAAGTATTTTTTAAATTATATTTTATTGGCAGAGTTTCCATGTCTTTGTACTGAAAATATGTGAGAAACGTATTTCCAGGTGTAAAGAATAAATGAGAATGAGAAGGAATGAAAGTTTTAAATCCCCTCCACCTCCTGGATGCACTATATTTAGGGCTGAAAAAATTATTTTTTCAGGACCTTGATGGAAGGAGATAAACAGGGAGGTTTCAGTGTGTTCTGGGCTGACGACGGCTTGGATACAGGTCCTATCCTCCTTCAAAAGAGTGTGGATATTGACCCAAACGAGACAGTTGATACTCTTTACAATCGCTTCTTATATCCTGAAGGCATAAAAGCCATGGTATGTTAAATATATTTCTCGCATAAAAAATAATTATGGCATGGCAAATATTATTAGTATACAGTATTATTTACCCAATACATCTGTAAATAGTACCCATTCAAGGGGCATTTTGAAGTGAAGTGTTCGTTGGTACAATTGCATAATGTATATTGGACGCACCCTTCCAATATCAAAATTAAGTAAGCTTGATTCTGCATTTTCCTCAATCAGAAATAGGTTATAATAAGTCAGAACTTTGAGCAACAAACTAATATAGCAACTTTATAATGTCATGAAAAACTGGAAATTCTAGTAGTCACTGTATGTACATAAAAATATTGTTTGAGCCAGGTTTCAGTTGAGATCACTGAAATCATTCTAAAACTGGCAGAATCATTGACGTACAGTGATAGGCTAGAGCAACTAATCCAACCAAGAGCACACTAGCAAATTTTTGGCAAACTGACCAGTAGTGTTTGTATGTTAGAACAGTGAAATTGTCACAAATTTATTGTCTCTTGTCCCTAGTGTGCTTGGATCGGTAATTTGTGTGAAAACCATTGTAAACATCAGTTTATTTTGAACTTATCTGTTGGCGTTTTTTGTTTAGGTCGAAGCTGTTGACCTTATTGGTGACGGAAAGGCTCCAAGAATTCCTCAACCAGAAGAAGGAGCAACGTATGATAAAATCTGGAAAAAGAAGGAAGTGGCAAAGGTTAATGCAGCTTTTTCAATATAAGTAAATTTAATGTGATGGTGGTTAGGGCATCAGCCCTCTCATACAATTAAGCAAATGTACAAGTTGTTTAAGAAATAGAAAACATGTACTGTGTTTCTATTGAGTTATAGAAACACGAGTGGAGGTTGGGAGAATGAGAAATGCTGTGGAAACACAAGCCACAGGCGAGTGTTTCCACAGCTTTTTCGAGTTCTCCCAAACTTTCACAAGTGTTTCTATAACTCGATAGAAACATGGAGAACATGTTTTCTATTTCTTTTAGAAAACACCATGATGAAAAAAAGGAAAACAACTTGTTAACTTTGTGTATCAAAGTGTAAGTTCTCTTTGCTCGTGCCATCATTATGTCAACAGCTTGTTCTAGTTCTGTGTATCTATCGAGATATAGAAACACGACTTTTAATCAGCGCATGTATTTTCTTAGGACTGTTTTCAAACAAAACTTTTTCGTCAATGGAATAAATAGTGTTGATTTATTGCCGATGAAGGTTACAGAATTGTCATGGAGACATCCACTTTAAAAGTTTTTAGTCAGTGACAAACAATTTTTATATTTATTACCATGACTGGCATCAGTTATAGCATCTTCAGACCTGAAATGTTATGTGGTTCCTTTTAATGGTATGTTCGTCATTGCCTAACGATCAGTGAATATTTGCATAAAGTATAAAGGAGAGGAACTAAGAAGGGAGTTGGTATTTGTTATTTGTCAGGGTTGCTTTGTAGATTAAGTATTATCCCTTTCTAATTTAAATTTTGTCACCTATATGCAGATAAATTTTGCTCAACCAGCAGAGGTGCTGCACAACTTTATTCGTGGAAATGATAAAGTGAGTGCTAACAATACTCAAATAAAAACAATAATGCATAAAAGTTCACAATTTCATGTATTGGTATTTTTCAAGTCCATTTCCTGTCAGATTCACAGGTACATGTATACATATGCAGTTAGCACAATTCAACTGAAAGTAATAACTAATTAAAAGTTTTCATTTAATCTTGCAGCTTCCAGGGGCTTGGGCTATCATTGATGGCCAGGTGAGTTTTTTGAAATTATAATACTCTATGTTTGAGTCCATCAATCTGTTACTTAATTTTACTAAAACTTGAGAGGGTTGTAGCTTGTACTTGGTCCTTGCTTGAGATGTTTTAATTCTAAGTTGTTAGTAGATGAACCAAGTACTACAATTGAAGTGACTTTTGGAAAATTTTGAGGTAACCAGCATTGATTTATACCTAGCAACAATTTTCACAGTTTACTCTATTATTGTCTCAAAAGAACTAGTAGTAATTACTAGTTCTTTTGAGACAATAATGAAAACCAGAGTAAACTGTATTAATTGCTGGCTACCTCAATGCTGGTTACCTCAATGTTTTCCAAAAGTCACTTGGGGCTTTATTCCACTCAGCCCTTTAATTACTGTTGTCTGATTCTGTAAATGCTAGCACATTTATGCTTAGTGTGAGCATGGGGTAGATCACTCTTGTCATCTGCAGTTACTTGCAGCTATCATAAACAGCCACCAATCAGGCAAACACTTTCTCAGTCAATCAGGAAGATCTACAAGCTTTTGTTAGTCTGTCTTAAGCTTTAGAATATTAGGAAAATGTGTCCAGGACGGCTTCCCTTCATCACTAAAACAAGCAGTTTTTGTAAATTATGAAAACATTCACTGCTTAATTTGAGTTATTTCCTTCTCTTACAGCAAGTAACATTCTATGGTTCATCATTGACACCTGGTGAGAAACCTCCTGAGGGTGCACCTGTGACAATTGAGGGTTTAGACACACCTGCTGTTGTTCACAGTGGTGGTATGACATTGACTGGAACTGATGGCAAGATGGTAAGCCAATAACTACAGACTGAAGTTCACTCCTTTAAAATGGATTTGAGAAATTGTCAAAACTACAGGTTGGTCAGCGTGCAAAGAGAGTCATGTCCAATGGACCAGGAATAGTGAATTTGCAATATTATTGTTGTAGTGGATCCTGTCCTTCACTTGCGTGTTGTACAAGTAATGGTCCTTGGAAAGATTTGTAAGGAAATTCAAATTCCAGACTGAAGTAGTGTTAAGAGATGAAATTTTGGGGGGCTGGTTAGAATGACTTTTGGGTTAGTACATCATAAATTAAGCTTGCCCAAAGCTGTAGTATTGGATTTCTTTACATCTGTTAGTCATTGTCACCGAAACAGCAAAAAATGCTGCATTTTAAACAATTATTGTTTAAAATGCAGCATTTTTTGCTGTTTCGGTGACAATGACTAACGGATGTAAAGAAATTATTGTGCTTTGATTCCTTTTGTTTGCAGTTGACTGTCAAGACACTTCAGCTTGAGGATGGGCGCATGATCCAGGCAGCCAAGTTTGGCCAGGCAGAAGAAGCGGCAGAAGCCATTGAACTTACTGATGAGGAGAGGGTCATGGAAGGCAAACTGAGGGTACAACAGCAGTCAGTGCTCTAACACCATGTTCACACTTGGTGCCTGAGTACAGTGCCCAAGCAAGATTCTCACTGGGCACTAATGTGAACACACCATTTTTCTAAGCACTCACACCAGAATTTGGGCACAGTGCCTGTGCCCTGGTACAAAGTCTTGGCCTTGTACTTGGGCTCTAAATGGTAGTAAGAGTAACTTGGGTTTTTAGTGTACCCAATGTCTGAACGCAGCACTATTTTGTGCCCTCGCCTAAGCATCAGTGCTCTGGCACCAAGTGTGAACACATCACAGATTGTGATTTGCTGTAGTTAAGTTAGTTTGCGAGCTTGCTGCATTTGACCTTACAAGTCAAATCCTCTATCCTGGCACTAGCTGAATTTGTTCTTGGGGTGGCAGAGGTTATCTGCACAGTGTTGCCATGTCAATTGATTACCGATCAACTGTACACCTGTTTGGATTCTTAACAGTGTATTTTCAAATTACAATTGAATGGTTTGTTTATTTGAATTGTCCACAATCAGCACAACAGTTCTTAATCTAGTCATTTATTTGACAGGAAATTTGGTCTGGAATTTTGGCAAATCCAGACATTGTAGAAGATACTGACTTCTTCAAGGCTGGTGCAGGCTCTATGGATGTTACCAGGTAATTTCCTTCAAGATTACTCTCTTGCTTTTGTAATGCATAGAATTGTGGCAAGGAAAGACAAACATATGTGAAGAAGACTGCCTAAGGTGCCTTTACATTATAGTTTTAAGTGTAAATGCAGCAATCTTATCTTTGACCTTGGCATGTTTCATTTAGGCTTGTTGAGGAAGTGAAAGAAAAGTGCTCTGTAGTACTAGAAGCAGAGGAAATTTACATGAATACAAGGTATAGTTCTGTTAAAAGTTATCTGTTGTATGGTACAGTACATATAATGTTTTGAATAAAGGTGATTTTCATGACCAGACTAGGCAATGGGTGTAATTTGACAATATGACTAAGAAAAGCATGGTTAGCTGTTGTCACAGGTGATTATGTTTTGCTTGCTCCTCCTTCAGATATGCAGATTTTGTTCGTTTGTCTGTCTTGAGATCTCGTGGCGGAGGCCGAGAGGAATTCACCTGTGACACTGTAAGTACCTGACAAAATAAATAATACACCATGGGTTTTACAACTGAACTGCACCATAACAAGCATACCTGGTTCTAAAACATTGAGAGCTTTACCTTAACCAGGGTCCTTGTGTTCATACTTTTCTTTATTGGCATTCATGCTCCATTGGGTTAAGAATCCTTTCTTTGGATAACTGTGCACTGATGTACATGGTACCTGTAAGTAATAGTTGGCAAAACCAACTGAAACGTAATGCTGAGGATATAGCATTCCATTCAGGGAGAAATGGCAGGCCTACAAGCCTCATCACATCTAGTTGAAACACATGCAAATGTTTTGAAGTTTGATCATAGCTACGAGTTAAGAACTTGTCAAAACCCCCTTGCCCCTTATCAATGTTGGAAAATGGCAAAATGCATTCATTTGTCTGCTCAAAGTGTTTTGTCTACATTTCAGTGGGGCGGGGACGGGCAAAATGAGTGAAAACTGAAGTGTTTCAACAATCACATTCATTGGCACGATGCATTAACCTTAAGTTAATATTTCCTTTCAGCTTGACATGGATGTGAACCACATGACAGTCCGTATGCCGTATCAGTTGTTTATCAATGGAGAATTTGTGGACTCTTCCAGTGGACGTACATTTGATTGTATCAACCCAACTGATGGCTCTGTAAGAAATAAATTTATATGTGAATCATTAGATAAGAGTGCTAAATGCTTTGCTTTTTTCACTAATATATTTCTTGATTGTTTTTTATATCCTAAAGGTACTTACAAAAGTCTCTTTTGCAAGCGTTGAGGATGTGGATAAAGCCGTTGCAGCAGCAAAGGTTAATAAATGAATTTTAATTAATATGTTCTTTTTTGAGGCCTTGAACTACATCACTAAATGTAAGAGGGGGTGGGGGCAGTGGGTAGCTAGATTGGAAGTAATAAAAAATGCTGTTAAGTCAGGTAGTCTCATTATCAGGCTTGGCACTGGCCTAGCTGGAGGTAAAATATTTTTATTTAATCAAAAATTATCAGGAAAAGTCAGACTAGTCACTAAAAAATTACCATTAGATAATAATTTTCTTCATGGTTGGTGGTATGAGTCATGTTACATGTATTGTGCATTTGGTTCTTTTTAGGAAGCATTTGATAATGGGCCTTGGGGAACAATGAATGCAAGAGATCGTGGACACCTGATGTACAAGTAAGCAATTTAATTTTCTTTCTGGCAAATTGTAATGTCTCGTTATCTGGTATCTAACTCATCTTTGAGAAGTTGTGCCAGAAGACATTTGAGCCTTTCAGTCAGAACATAAAATAAATACAGTGAAACCTGTATTAAGCGGACCTCATATTAAGCGGACACCAGCTTGAGTCCCTAAATTTTCTTCCCACATTTACTGTGAAATAAACCTGCATTCAGCAGACACCTCTGTTAAGCAGACGTGGACACCAATATTAAGCCATTTTGTTGCACAAAACCTGCAATAAGTGGACACTTCAAGGGCTTTTTACTTCTAAAAGCTCAGCTCAGACCTTTAACATTGTTCAGCAATACCATTTAAAAGCAAAGTAGATTATTCATGCATTGACTGACAGCTGGACATAGTGCTATGAGCAGTCTTTGATCTTACACTGTGTTACAAAAGGGTTAATAACTATTATTGCTAAATATATTAGAACCTGCTTTGAGAGGACACCCTGTATTAAGTGGACACTAGTGAGTGTCCCAAAAATGTCCGCTTAATTAATTTAATACAGGTTTCACTGTAAAGATATTCACTTTTTTATTTGTCCTGGAATTCTTCTCTTTCATGTACTGTTGTTCTGTTTGTTTTGTAAAGGTTGGCTGATTTAATGGAAGAACACCAGGAGGAACTAGCCACAATAGAATCTCTTGATTCTGGTGCTGTCTACACTCTTGCTCTCAAGACTCACATTGGTATGTCAATTGCTACACTGCGTTACTTTGCTGGATGGAGTGACAAGATTCAGGTAGAGCTGTTGTACATGAAAATATTTTCATTGATTATATAACTACTAAGCCTACAATGTTAAGCAATAAACCTCCAAGAGAGATCAAATTTTTTGTGAATGACATAAAAATGTTAAAAACAATTCCATTTTACTTAGGCTTTGTATTGTTATCAGCAGTTAGGATTTTATGAACAGGGCTGAGAGGTAAATGTCAAGCTCAATCTTATGGGGTTCAAACTTCCAAAATTAAGACTCTAGATATTATTTGCTTAGAACCTACATTGTTCTATGGAATTAAATTCAGTCATGTCTGCTTCTGTACAGGGACTGACAGTTCCAATCAATAATGCTAAACCCAACAGGAACTTGTGCTACACCAAACGAGTACCAATTGGGTGAGTACTGGACAATGCTCTTCTGTAACACTTCATACTTGAGACTTTTTATAATACAGAATACGTAATGAGAATACCATTAATGAGAATAACAGTCCCAGTCAGTTCAGATGAGATTTAAGGGACTTTGTTTGTTCTCTCAACTGTATTGGTGAATTGATCCTAACGGGTCATTAACCTAAGCAGTTGCAAAGGCTTAAACAGGAATCAAATGAATGAACTTGTGATACCTGAGTGTTTTGCTTTATCAACTGAGCTCTCTTAGCTGAGCCTCCCTGGGAGATTAAGAACTCTATAGCAAGGCACTTATGCTATGTACCTCTTCTGCGTACATCTTCTCTAATCTTGTTCTTTCTTTTTTCTTCTGTGTGCCTTGATGAGGCATGTTCATGGAATCCCAAATTATGACACCCCTTTCCACCTTGCTTTTTAAGGTTGTAGTTGAAGCCGGCTGACATTTATGAGCAAGACAAATCATCATGCTTAAGTGGTTGCACTTCCTTCACCACTCTTGGCATCTTTGCCTTGATAAAAAGGAAGTAGAATAGCATTTAAGGTACAGTGAAGCTTCATTTTATAGATTGGGGCAAATTGAAGGTTTCGTTTTTGTTCCACATGCTCTTAGCAGATGCATTTATGAGCTTGTTACCTTTGGTACAAGTGCAGCCTCTCAAAATGATTGCGAATCTGTCAGGACAAATCAGGTAACTTGTGATTTACAAGTAGAATTTAAGGCATTTGGTGTAAGTTGGGTTTGCACTGGGAACAATACGCTGGTCTTATTTTGGTCATTTGTGGTTGTTCTTCCTTCACCACTCACGGCAATGTTGTCGTGATAAAAAGGAAGCAATTATAACTTAACTGTTAATGAAAATTTTAATAAAATTAAGAACTGTATGGGTGGTAGTCTTGACATAAGCAAAATTCTTGGGAAATATTTGGCATGTACAAAAATTAAGGAGAATATTTGATATTTCTTGCTCACAAATCAAATTGCTATGGATGTAAAGGGTGTTTATTGTGTTGTTTGCAGTGTGTGTGGGCTAATTGTGCCGTGGAACTATCCTCTAATGATGTTAGCGTGGAAGATCTCTCCTCTTTTGGCTGCTGGTAATACAGTTGTATTAAAACCAGCCCAGGTATGAACCACATGTGCAAGGATGGTGTTAGCTCTAGCCAATTGCTTTGTTACACAGCTCATGCCAAGAAGTGACAATGATATAATATAGAGTTTGTAGGAGTGGTCTCTTATTAGAGAGAGTAAGCAGGACGTTACGTCAAACGGCAAACGGCAAAATTGAAACTTTTGCCATCTGTCTTCAGCTGTCTGTACAGTAGAGTGAAATATTTGTATTTGCAGTGGGTAGTAGAAGACATTTTTCTATTTTTGTGTGATTTATTTAAGGATTACAAGAAAAGAAAAAAAATCAGAGGTAATCTTTGCCGTTTGCTGTCTGCCGTAAATGTCGTCCTCAAACTCTCTATTATTGAAATCCTCAGAACATTATGCCCAAAACATATATCTTGATCTTGTACTCTTGTACATAACACTGATCTATTAATTCCATCATTTTGTAGGTGACACCACTGACAGCGCTCAAGTTTGCTGAACTTTCTGCCAAAGCTGGATTTCCAAAGGGTGTTATTAACATTTTACCTGGATCAGGTACACTTCCACATTCTTGTACAAAGATGAAATTGTAATTGTATATTTAAAAGTACTCAATGCAGTAGTACTGTAGACTTGGTTCCAAAATTTTATAGAGCTACATAATTCTGGTAAGAATTTGGGCTCTAATCAGATCAGATGTTAGGAAGACTAGCAGCAACACAGAATAAAGAGTGTTAGGTTGAGAGTGTGATGGCCTTATTCGTCTACTGGCATGACAATGCTGATTTAATGATGATGATGATGATGATGATGATGACGACGATGATGATGATGAAAGCGGTCTTCAGGTTTCAGTTAGTGATTCATCTTTGGCTGTTGTTCCTTACAGGGTCTGTGGTTGGTAATCGTATCTGTGCTCATCCTGATGTCAGAAAGCTTGGCTTCACTGGGTCGACTGAAACTGGAAAGTCAATTATGGAAAGGTACCCAAGTACATGTACTCATTTGTTATTTATTATTGCGTGGTGTGTTCCTTGTTATTATTCTGGCTGATTTTGTTACAAATTTGTTCTGGTTAAAACACTGTGTAATATGTTGCATCCTCTGTGAATATTGAGCAACACATGTGCAGTCTTAGTGATGTTGCAGAGACCAGAATCGAGAATTATGACGTTGTGTATAAAGCTTGTGTATAAAGCTTGTTAAGTATAGTACTGTTATTCTCAGACATATTTCTCTTTTCTCCATTATATAACAATGTAGTTGTGCTGTGAGCAATCTCAAGAAGTGTTCTTTGGAACTGGGAGGCAAATCACCACTCATTATCTTCTCAGACTGTGATATGGACAGAGCCGTGAGACAGGTAAGAACAGAAGTGTAGTAGCTTTCTTAAGCTGCTATAGTTGTTTTATTAGTGTAGTTATTGTTTTAGGGGCATTGTTTCCATTGTTTGTTCTTTTGTTCCCTTATAGGGTATCGAGCTATTCACGTGACACCCAACCAGATAAAAGAGCTGCCACGTGACCCAGTCAGATTGCATCACACTATTCTTGTTGTCTTTCAATGCTTATTGTAAGCAAGCAAATATGTGAAACATATGTTTGAACTGTAGGAGAAAGAGTTAAAGACACAAGATCATTGCAATTATGTACTCAACTAAAGGCAGTTGTGAAAGTTAAGCCTGACAAATTCAGGATTGAATTCAAAGGATTTAAATCCATGACCTCTGTGATACATGTAACGATGCAGTGCTCTAGGAGCTTAGCCAAGCTCATATAAACCCATAGATGGTGAAGATATTCAAGTAAATATATGAAACATGTAACTATTTGAACTCAGGGAGAGAAAGATCATTACAAGCTAGACCCCAATACTATGAGGGACACTGAATTATTCTAAAGCACACACACACAGTAGTTCTCTAAGCTAACTAGGTCTAATAAATGATTATGAGCAGAACCAGAGGGCTCTGCTTGGATGGTTATTGAGAGTATAATGAAGACCTAAGAATAATATATATTTTTTATAACCAGGGAATGATGGCTTGTATGTTCAACAAAGGAGAAAACTGTATTGCTGCTGGTGAGTGAAATATTGATTCAGAACTGTTAATAATAACAGGTAACTGTGTATGCTGTTCTGTCCTCAAGTTTAAACAAGGGTTCAACACTGTCACTGTGTTAAGATATCCGAGCTTGATTGAAAAAAAAAACTTTAAAAAAAAAACGTCTTACAATTTTATTTGTCCCATTTTCTCCTTAGTTTAAGTCTCGATACTATAGAGAAGATATATCAAACACTCAAGGCAGTGTTTTACTTCATTTCCAAACACCTCAAATATTTGCAACATGTTGTATTTTCAACTCTCTTCTTGGAGTCTGGAAAATGTTAAAAGTAGTGAAACATGTTCTCTTGTGATGAAGCAATTCATCTTATTATTTGCATGCAACTTGGTAACTTAATTACGTACATTTTTGTTTTTGTTTTTTTTGTCAGGTCGGCTTTTTGTTGAAGCGTCCATTCATGATGAGTATGTCCACAGAGTGGTAAGTCAAGCATAATTTTCTCAGCCATATTCATTTTTTTACAATTTTTTTTCCAGTATGCAAGTAGACTGTTTTGACCCATCGTATCCCAAGCTTGCTTACTGCATTGCCATTGATATTAACTCTAAGAATTAATTGCTAGATAATTTACATAACTACAAAGCAGAATTGCTTGCTGATCACTCCTGGGACTTGAATGGAATAATTTGAGCTATTTACTGGCTTCAATTTTGAAAGTTTGTGGTTAAGTACTGTATTTAATTTAACTAAAATCTGTTTTGAACTCACTGTAGGTTGAAGAGATTAAAAAAATGAAAATTGGAGATCCCCTTGATCGTTCAACAGATCATGGCCCTCAGAATCACAAGTAAGTTTTTTACAACAATAACAATGACAGCAATAAGATGCAGGGGTGTCACTAAGTTTTGAGTCACCTGTAGCCTCGTTGTCCATACCCATAGCAAACTGGTATATACTTTGTGGGTGAATTCTATCAACAACAGGCAATTTGACCTGTAGCCGTAACAGTGTTACAGGTTACGGCCCTTAATGACAGCCCTGAGATGGTTTGGTAAAATAAACTGATAACACACCAAGGATTGCTTACTCTCATGAACCACCCCTTAGTTGGATGTTTATTTATTTATTGAGTTCTTTAAAAACGTTTAAAACAGATCTAAAAAAGTAAAATTGTCTCTAAATTTTTCAACTGCCCTCTGCGGTCTTCTTCAGAGAAGAAGACCGCAGAAGGTAGTCGAAAATTTAGAGACAATTTTACTTTTTAGATCTGTTTTAAATGTTTTTAAAGAACTATGAGCACAGATCGCTCCAACAGTTTTATTTATTCAGCTTGTTTTGTTTTCTGATATTACAGAGCTCATCTGGACTCTCTTATTGATTACTGCAAGAAAGGAGTGGAGGAAGGAGCAACATTAGTTTATGGTGGCAAACAGCTTGACAGGCCAGGTTTGATGCTGCATGTACTGTAAGACTAACAACGAATATGAATTAAATTATTCAAGCAAAGCTGTACAAGAGTTTTAACTTTTCTGCCACTTATTCAAAAAGTCTTTTTGACAGTGTCAATCTTACATCTTATGGCACAATTAGGGAGAATTTGATCATGTTTTGGTTGAGTATTAAGACAATTTTTTAATGTTGTATATTTTGATTATTTACTTCAATTAGTACAAAATAATGTATCTTCCTTCTTATCTTGGTAGGTTACTTCTTTGAGCCTACTGTATTCACTGATGTGAAGGACAACACGTTTTTGTCTCAGGAGGAATCATTTGGCCCAATTATGATTGTTTCTAAATTTGAAGACGGGTGAGTACATGTACATGTACAGTTACCTCCAGTGTGTATCAGTGAACATTTGAAAAGTGATGCACACTCTTATTGCTTTCATTTTGTCACAACTTGTCAGATGATAATTCTGATGTTAACATGCAGGTCTGAAAATCTGATACTGTGCATTGAGCATTAATCTCTGATGGGTTATACACTGTTAATCACGCAGGTGATTGATGGCCTGAACTTTCTGTAGGTGTCAAGATCTATGATGTCATAGGGGTTGGCATTAACCATGCAGTCTTGTTTATTTGTAGTGATGTTGAAGGTGTTTTGAAGAGTGCTAATGGTACAGAGTATGGGCTTGCCTCTGGTGTTTTCACTAAAGACTTGAGCAAGGTTAGTGTAATTAACACCGGAATCTTGAATTTCAACTTGGGTGTAAAAATTATTGTTGCTCCATTACACCCTGTGTTGTCAACTTATGGTGCTGTTTTATTGATTAATGCATAGACTGCAGGATCTAGCATAGATATACTGAAAGAGGAAAAGGTTGTTGTTATTCATCGTGGTAGATGCAATACTGAATAGATGCAATACTGAAAGATTAAACATTTTTAATTAATTTAATAATTGTTAGAAAATTTTTAACATTTTTTCTGTGAACTTCAAGGCACTGCGTGTGGCTGATGGATTGGATGCAGGCACATGTTTTGTCAACACATACAACAAGACTGATGTTGCTGCTCCTTTTGGAGGCTTTAAGCAGTCCGGCTTTGGAAAAGACTTAGGTAAGCATTTTGTGTAATAATTTGGTGTTGGAATGACAAATCCTTCAGAAGTGTAATTAGAGGTTCTACCTTTTCTACATTGTGTTTACTGTATTTTAGTTAATATTTCTTTTTTTGTTTTAATTTTTTTAGGGGAAGAGGCACTCAATGAATACCTAAAGACTAAAGTGATCACTGTTGAATACTGAAATAATTCTGTTTGCATGTCACTGCTAAAGAAGAAAAAGATGCAAAATGTTTGTGTTAACTTAGGTGTAACACTAAAAATATGAGCCCTAATTTGACAACTAAAACATGAAATCACTCTGTTCTGTGCAAAGCAAAAACATGACATACAAGTAATGATAGAAAATCCCAGTCATGGCATGTATTAATTCTGTAGAGATCAACTCCCAATTTCTCCTTGAAACATTAACCCAAAGTCATACGTGCTGGTCATGATATGAGAACTGTGATTATTACATGAGAAATCAGATTATTCTAACTACATGTACTACATCAGACATATCCTGCTATTTTGACCAGTCTCAACGGGTACAAGTAAACTAGTGAGAAACTGTAGGAGAAAGTGAACATTAGACAGGGGTGGATCCAGGATTTTCCTTAGAAGGGGTGCACCACTAAGGAATGGGGTAACTGACTGGTGAGGTAAACAAATTGTAAAAGTGAATACAAAGAAGAAGGCTTCATCTCAGGGGGTGTGCACCCCCGGCACCCTCCCCCTAGATCTGCCCCTGTTAGAGAAAGACTGTTGTGAGATACTGAACAAACCACAGCAGCAAAAGGACAAGGACAGTTTGATCAAGATATTCTCCATAAAGTAAGTTTAAAATAACACTATGTTACTGATTTACAGAAAGGTGAGATCTCAGGGATTTTAACACTATTGAAAATGTTTACCACATGTATAAGCTTGTTCAGAAGTGTTATGAAAGTTAATGTGTTCATCTGCTGGAAGCATTTTATTTGTAAATTTATGTTGCATGATATTAAGTCAACTATGTTTTGCAGGTAGAGTTACCAGCATGTGAAATATAATATCTTCCAAAGCATGGTGTGTAAAATCTAAAGTAAGGAAGTGTGTGCACAACTTAAAAGTACAACTTCAAAATAAATTTCCACGCAATGTAATATTAGTTTTCAAAATTTCGTAGAATTGTTAGTGACATAAGCTGATTGCAGGCTATTTGTGAAATACCTCAAAGAATGTGCCTTACATGTATTTGTATAATAATTATTGCAATTAGCTGTAACACTAGTTTCACGGTCATTTGTTGCCTAGCAACAGATTTTAAAGTGCCTGTCATTTTGACTAGTAGTAAGTAGAATAGTATTTTATTAATAAAGCTGTCTTTATGTCAACAGACTTGATTGATAAAAGCAAAACCAATTTGCACAATCGTATTTTTGAGATGGTGAATAAAAGGCAATATTCTCCTTCTGTCAGTCACATGTATGTTTTGTTTTTTAACTGAATACTGAATACTGATGGTGCAGTGGTGAGAGTGCTGGCCTCTTGCCAATGTGGCCCAGGTTCGATTCCGGTCTGGTGTCATATGTGGGTTGAGTTTGTTGTTTTTTGCCTTGTTCCGAGAGTTTTTCTCCGGAAAATGAACATTTCTGTTTTTCTTGTACTTATGCTTATGTTTATGTCGAGCGCGTTACTAGTGAAAGAAGCACAAGACAAATAAGTGGGTTCATTCTTCTTATGTTTCTGCTTATGCTTATGTTTGTCGCAGCTGTTTTCACTTGTGCTTATGCTTGTGCTTGTGCTTATGCTCTAGTGAAAACCAGCCTTAACACTCCAAGTTACAATTTGACCAGTATAGAGGATGCACATGACAGCCAGCGAAGGCTGATTTGGTTTCCCCTCTAAATATTATAATTTATTTATTTATTTATTGACAAGTGTATCTGTGAAATAAAGATTTAAAAAAAACCTGGCGATTTCATTACTTCGTAAATGTCTACATGGGTTGATTTCTGGATGTCCGGACACACGCAAAATTTTGTCGCATTCTTTCTGCTGACGAAAGCACTCTAGGCACACCACATGCCAAATTAAAGAGCGATGTATACATATTTCGTCCAGAATAAATAGAGGAAACGGAGTCACACAATCTTATCCTAGATTGTGTTATACAGGGTATCTTGTGGGGGTAGGGGGTGGGGATGATTGCATGACATCAAGTAGATTACGTGACTTTTGCTTGTGGGAGAGAGGGTGGGTAGACATGTTACAGAACATGAAAACAAGAGAGTGCAGGGAAAAGTGACCCACCCGCAGGAAAACTTAAAAAATGCAGGAAAAAGTTAAACTTTTGAAATCTATAACAAAAATGTGGGGAAAGTAAAAACTATTTTGTGGGGAAAAGAGACCATGCATCGAGATGATTATTTATTAATTTATTTATTTATGTACCAGTTAATCCTCAAATAATCCTGAAAAAGGCAAGAATTTGGCTGACAACAAATTCTCGTTAGTTCTCTCAACAACTGGTACATGTAATTGGACCTGGTGCTCGTTACCAAGGGTCGTATTTCTGTTAGAATTGATTGGGAGAATTTTCGATGTATTGGCCTTTCAAAGCATTGATTCCAACATACAATTTCTCCTTACTAGTGTCAATACATTTCTTATTACTTCTTAGGAGATTTGAAAGTGTGCCTATATCTTTGAGCCCTTATGACCACATACAAATTCTCCTTAACTGCATACTGGTCTTGATACATTTCTTGTAGAATGAGTTGGGCAAATTTGAAGAAAAAACAGAAAACCAGTAAAAGAGGAGAGAGATGGAGGAACAAACAAGATCCTTATTAAAAAAACTTCACCTCATTTATTCTTCTTTTGATAATTTTCTCAGAACATGATCTCCATGTGAAGCAAGTTATTGCAAAAATGCCCAGATAATATGGCATAACATTTCTAGCTGCAAATGATACAAAAAGCAAAATTACAGCAAGTGGTTGATCTATACAGTTCATATTATAAAGCATAATACATGAAGCATTGTCAAAATCATGCATAATTTACGATTATGCACTATAGACTGAAATTCTTTGAAGATGGTTTACAAAGGTCTTGTACCACTACTCCAGCATCAATTACACTTGCACTGTTATCATGATAGTGTTTCACCTTTTGTCACCTGTAAAAACAATGAAATTACGATCAACATCTACATGTAACACCTTGCAATTAAATAATAAGTCAAATCATTCTCGCATTTTGATTTGCTCTTATAACCAACTGGAGGACAGACACGTGACATAAAACTTATCAGCGGAAGGAAACACTGTAAAACAAATTGATATAAAACAAAATAATGGATTTCCAAGTTGCCATGCATCTGTTCAGTAACTGATTATCACAGAAGATGCCAAAATGTGATAAGAACATCAGTGACAAACTTGGCTATCACCTTGTGTGCCACTTATTTTGATGTCATCTGTGATTAATTACTGAACAGATCTGTGATTAATTATTACTGAACAGATGCATAGCAACATGGAATCTATTTGTTTTAAAAATTGTGAAGCAAACAGTAGGCTCGATTTCTGTCACTCTCTTGGGTCCTATTCCTGAAGGTCTTCAGCAGAAGAGCATGGTTCATTTTTTCAAACAATGGCTGGTAATCAAGCCTAGCTAGACAGGTGATGAGAATGTAATAATTTCCATCACTGTAAACTTCTATGTTACAGAGCATTGTTCATTATTAAGAAAGCTTCATTATGGAGGCAAGCCGGGAGCCTGACTGGTGAGCAGTTTGGTGTGGTGAGGTAGGATCCTGTATGTTTTCCATTTATGTGGATAGGTTTTTTCTTAGCTCCCTGGGTACCAACATGATGAGACTGTGCAATTTAAAGATGTGCACTCCTGTTATTTGAAAATGTAGAGAACTTTTACAGCTGGGCCCTCAAAATATCTATTGTGCTCCAACAACTTCCTGTTGTGTTTTAAGATGACGTAATACATATATATTTAAGCTTTTCTACTCCTTTTCACAAATTAGCTAAATAATAAGGTCTGACATATAATTTGATTCCAAAGCTGCATATGAATAGGTAGGCCAGATGCTGTTTGATACATACTCTGGCTTCAATATATTCTACTCGCTGCTCCAGGGATGTCAGTTGTTCATTTATCTTTGCTAATCTTGATCTACATGACATGTCTGAAAAACAAAAGGTTGAGAAAAAAATTGGTTTTTAGAGGAACCAGGCTACAGGTATAACAGCTAGTTTCCTATACTGTACGAAAATAGATGTCTAGCCTGCTTGGCAGGCATTCAAGTCTAGTGTGTGTGAAAAATATGGAAAAAACTAAGCGTGGCTTTTATTAATACATACATAGTTATTTAAGAAATAGAAAACATGTTCCGTGTTTCTATCAAGTTTTAGTAGAAATCTACTAGTGTTCTATCACGAATGCCGTCTCTGATTGGCTATGCTACTAACTATCTATTCTGTGATAGATAGTGAGTAGCGTAGCAGTGTGCCCTTGTTAACAAAATGACGGCCGCTTCTTTGCATTTTCTGTGAAGAGGATTTACATGTAGATCAAGTTTTGAACGACTAGTAGATTTATACGAAAACACTTAGATTATTTGCTCTTGATTACTTGTAATTGATTTTATCTCTTATCTCTTGTATTTTTATTCATTATATTATTTCATAGTTATGCCATAGTTTTAACATCCGTATTGTACAGAATTTTTAGAGGGCCACTGGTTTGTTAGTATTTTTATACTATTTTAGTGCTACCCTCTTTAAATAAAGTCTTTACTTACTTACTTACTATTTCTATCACATGATAGAAATCTCGAGCTCATAATCTAATTGTTTAATAGCAACACGAGTGAAAGTTTGGGAGAACGAGAAATGCTGTGGGAACACGTGCCACAGGCAAGTGTTTCCACAGCTTTTTCAAGTTCTCCCAGACTTTCACAAGTGTTTCTATAACCCGATAGAAACACGGAGAACATGTTTCTTTTAGAAAACACCGCGATGAAAAAAAGGAAAACGGCCTGTTAACTTTGACCATCAAAATGTAAATTCTCTTCACTCATGTCATCATTACGTCAACGGCTCGTGCTAGTTCTGTGTTTCTATTGAGTTATAGAAACATGATTTTAAACCTATCAGCCCGCGTATTTTCTTAGGGCTGTTTTCTTAACATACATAGTTTATTTAACAAAGCAGGTTGATACTGAACATTAGGCAAGACTTAAGTCCTGATGTGAAAAAGGTCTGTCAGGGAACCAGGCTTTAATAGGGAAAAGAACTGTCTTGCACTAAACGCATGAGTGGATGATGCTTATACACCTTAGTTAGTATCAAGGTAGAGAATATAAACACTGGTGGGAAATGATAACACTCAAGTAGGCAGGACAACTAAACAAAACCTGGAATGTACTCTAGTCCTATCACAAGCATGCTACATGTAAATTCATCATCTAAAATAAATGCACATCGGATTCTTTCAGAGGAAACTATACAACGAACAAGCAGACTGTCAAAACCAGTGGTAAAACACTCGGTATAGTTGATCAAAGAGTGGAAAAGATTCTTTAATAACTTACTGAGTTGAATAGAAACACAAACATGAGGCACAATTGTTGATGTAGTTTCGCCGAATTTCGTGTGATCAGTTACATATCGACTATAATTTTAACTCACCGAAGTCATTAAGGAATTCCGCGATCTTTTTAATTCCTTCAGAGACTATTTCTATGAACTCTCTGTTCTCCCAATCCTGCTGAATTTGTTGCTGAACTTCAGTACTCATGGTGTATGTTTTCGCGAAAGAAAATATTCAAGCAGCTCGAGCCTTCTATTTTCTGTCAGCGGGCTGTATTTTTGTTTGACACACATGCGCACTTTCAATGTATATCCAGACTTCCCCCGGCAGACAAACATGGCTGCCATTTTCATGCAAATGATTGCAACTAAATATATTTTCTCTTTTTTGAACTTTTCCACGTGCGGAGTAGAAAGGTGAGTAAATATTTAATGAGGCTCTTTGAACAAACGAGTTCCTTGGAGCATTGTCTTGGGTTTCCTTTAGCGGTGAAGCAATTTTGGGACATATTTTGCGCCTGGGTTTTGCGCGCGCTTTATAATTCGAAAAATTTCTTATGAATGATAACTGAAAATTTAAACTTAAGTCTGTTAAAAGCGCCAATAATGCTTAATTTCTGCAATCCTGTCTTTTAAGAAGCTTAGATTTTTTGTAACGTGAATTTGGTTGTAAATGCACCTCATAAATGGTCATAAATCGGATGACAACTTCAGACCGCACGCATCGCGTCGTGCGTGGAAGACGTTACCTCGCGTGGTGATCTTCCTGAAAATCCTGGGAAATCTCCTGACTTTTTTCAAAGGTATGCACATTGTTGTTTTCTATAATTATGTAATGCCTTGCTAATCCCCATGCAAACATTGTAGCATTTCAACCGGCGAAAAATTACACGGTCTTAGCAGGAAGAGCGTTTTAAATTTCATTTACGGTTTTTTACCCCTTGTAAAAACTTGAGCTTGGATTTGGTTTTGTCACCCAGGAAACTTTCAAAATTTGGTCGGTATTGGTTTTGTTAACAGTAAGAATCCTGTATGGGAAACAAAAAAAGAAAAAAGGTGAAAGATGGGGTTGCGGGTTCACGTGACGGTATGAAGGGTTTTTGTGCATGTAAATTATGTGCAGCTTATGGCCGAGCTAATCTGCGATCAGGCTTTCTTTTTTCGTCACTACCTCACTACATCAGCTAGCGTCATGCACTTGCTGTCATCGTGTTCTTAGTCTCGTAAAAGAATTAAAATGAAAGTGCTGTCGAAAACGAAGACCTAAACAAGGAAGCGAAATACAGAGACCCAATAACTTGAAAACAAGGTGTTTTTTGTTTTCGTGTTCTGGGTGCTTCGTTTTCATTTTCAGGTGCTTGGCACTTCACATCTTCTTTTTAGTGCGAGGGCTGTCCACAAGGGCGGTAACCCATAACAACTGCTGTGGCTGAGCATGTTTGGACCCTTGATGCTTCGGGTGAACTTGGCAGTTGTTGATACAATTCACGTATAAAGTAGCAAGTTTGCTTTGGGTGTTGAGATCGAGGATACAACTTAAAGACAGCCCAGAGAGTGATTCGTTTACGACACTACCGGCCGTAAACTCTTTCCAATCGGAAGTCTTTAAGATATATTTAAACCTGATCTTCAAAATGATAGAGATCTAATAGTTTAGCAAAGTGACAAAAACACCAAAGGGATACTAAAATAAAGCTAAAAAGACGATCGCACGGTTAAAATTGTTGAAAACTGAGATGGACTGCGAATCGTGTTCTTGATGAAATTAACTTTAAACCGAGTTTTGAAAATGCGCTTTCCTTGACGTAACCCCACAGATCGAGTGTAAGCTAAGTGAAATAAAACTTTTAACTTATTCTTGTTTGGTTTCACCTTTTTTTTTGTTGTAACCTCTTCGTTGTTGACTATAACGTCGCACAGTATAGTCAAGTGTCGCCTTGCAGACACCTGCTATTACGAACAGAAGCTACATCCCCGGCCAAAACTACAAAGAAAGGTTTGGAAACAATTACAAAAAGAAACTGGAAATCGTGAAAGAGTATAGCAGAACAGTACGTGACACCATTGTTAGTAGAGGGGACATCGAAATATTGCCATCACACTGCGCTATTGCGGACTCTCGCTATATAGGCGGACACCGAATGACGGTCCCGAGGGTGACCGGTATAAAGGGTGCAAGGATTGAAAATCTCAGTATTGAATTGCGTCAGCGGGCAAGTGAACTGAAAACTTAGCCATGTATCAAATTGAAGTTGAATAAGGGAAATTGGTCACCCCAGCAAGTTTGTCAAATCGACAGGTAGCTAAGTTACTTAGACGGAACTTTATAGTAGCTTGGTAGGGAAACTTTTTATATTAAATTTTGCAAGTTTTTCGAGCAAACTTACATCAGTTGCAAAGGTGCGCTGAAAAGAACGAAAAATTTTGGCTTAAATGCCAAACACCAGACAATTCTTCCCCATGAATACAATTGTAATTAAATTCTCACTTCGTCTCAATACTCTGCAACACTGACCACCAGTTGACCACCACCAGCAGAAGTAGCAGCAGCATCAACAACATGTATTAGCAACAATGGTAGACTATTCCTGTTCACGAGGAATTACTGACTTAGAGCAACGAAAGTTATATAAGGAGTTGTAGTTGTCCGCTCTAGTGTTTTTCATGTAGAGGTAGAGCTGCTATAAACAATTTAAAAAACTCGTGATAAAAAAAATTTTTGGCAAGGTTTTCTTGGCTCATTTCGGAAAGAATTTCTATTCGTGTTAATCGTCCGAAGTTCGGACAAGCGGCAATTTTCAGGTGGCGAGTATAGGTAGAATATGGCCACAGGTACCGTTTTTTTGAACGCGAAACGGACCTTACAAGTTAGCGTCTTTTAGCTCAAAATTCTAATTTGTATTTTTTTTTTGCAAGAACGACATGACATTACAAGACCGACATGACATGTACAGCATTTTTTGTTTGAATTGTCTCAAGACTAAAAAGGGTTATTTGCGGAAGTGCCTCGGATCAGTGATTTTATAAATTCGTGGAAAAGTGCTGATTACTAAACTCCAAATTTCCGCTTTTTCTTCATATCTTTAAAGAAGCTCTGTTACATTTTCCGGTTGGCAGTTTGATTGCACTTCGATCTGCTCTATGGACTCCATGCTTCCGCGAGTCCACCTGTTTTATCATTGGTCAATGGAGGTAAACATCGAACATGTAAATTAGCATGCCTAAATAATCACTCAGTACTCGAGGGCCGGTTGCAGTAAGAAAACTTGAAGAGGTTCGTCTTTTTTGACCCTCCTCTTCTTGAGAAGTATTTAAATACCTCCATTGCGCCGAGTTCAAGTGAGGCCCTCCAACAGCAGCTATGGCGAAGCCAGTGCGGATGGCCGAAGTGATCAGGACATCTCTCCTGCTATGCGTGATCTTGTTGCCGTCGGTTTTAATAGCTAGACGATGCGACAGACAAGTCGATAGCCTTGTATGGAGTAACTGCCTTGAATGTTCAGTGAATGCTTTTCTTCCAAACCCTTGCCCATCGGGTTATACTCAGATTACAAGTGGCGAAGGAGTACAGCGTTGTTCGTATCTAGTACACTTTGGCTTCAACTTCGGTCTTATGAGCGTGCCTGGATGTCAGCATAATTGTAGGCGAAAAGTCACACAGAAGCAGTGTTGCGAAGGGTTTTGGGGAACGGATTGTCAAGGTATTCTAACTGTAAAAGTTTTAGTTAAGCCATGTTAACGCCATACGATTTGACTACACGCACAAATCAAATCGCAATTAGCTTTGTCTCGCCCGTGAAAGAAATGTAAACATGGGCTAATTTGGGAGGTTTGCTTGCTAGTTGTAATTCACTGGGCATTTTTGGCTTGCTGCTAGAAAGTCGATATTGGTTTGGGAATGTTATTGCCCTCACGAAAAAAAAATATTATTAATTGCTGTGAGCGGCTGTAAGTATTGAAGTTTGGCGCGAAGGGATCTCGTTACAACATTTCGCGGGATTTGAACATACAGCGATTTCATTCACGTATAATAATTTTGTGTTGGAATAAGGATTAAATTTTTTTTATATGTTAACCGTTGAAAAGCCAATACGACTCAGTGAAAACTGTTAACGAAGACGTACTAAAAGATATATTGAGTTCCGTATTTTATTTGCCACAAATTGTTCGAAAGCTTGTTACAATGTTGAATTGAAGCTTTGTATTTGCAGTTTTTTAATTGCGCGTTGCATAAGAAAAACGCCTCAAAAGATAGTCTAAAATGAATGAAGTAGCAGGTAGAGATGTCTTGTTTACTCAGACATTCAAATTGTGAATTAAAAACTACAAACACATGTTATGCGGCATGGTTGAACGTGCTGTACACGTAGTCTGTTACTTGTAGCAAAATTAAATGCGCTTTGTACGGCCAGTTGTTTCTCTGATAAAGAATTCTGCTATTTTTGTGATATTGAAATACGACGTATAAGCTTGCAAATATCCCGCACCCGAATGAAACAGTTCACGTTTCTGTCAATATCGGATTTGTATTTCGCTTCTTTTGGTTTATATCGGAAATATAATTTAGAGAATGCAAAAAAATATGAGTTGGATTTCCATTTTAAACAGCTGTAATATCTTTCCTGGTTACGCATGATCTGCAGTAATTTGATGTTTGCAGCAAATTGTAATCATTAAAACTGTGACGCAAATTGGAAATGCGAAGAACGATGATCTCAGTAGCGATATAGCTTGGATACAGGAAGTGCATCTTCTATTTTAAGAAGCTGGCAAAAATGAAGTTCCTTTATTTTGGACATAGTACACGTGGTTACATATATTTGGTAATATAACTCTATAATAATCGGTTATTATCAGTAAGACCTTTATATTCATGTCAGGTTTAATTTTCAATAACAAAAATAAAAAGCTTTAATACTTTTGACCATCATCTCATCTTTTCATTGTTAGTTTAGACACCTGCTAAATGAAGTAAACTTGACAAAACATTGCTTTATGAACGCAGTAGGTCATGATCCAATTAGCAAATCACTGTGTCACAACGACTATGCATTGTTTCACTGGATTCATTGTTTTGACAAGCAATAGGTTTCTTTTGTCTTAATAATCTCCATAAGACGCGGCCAAAAAGTAACTTTTTACATACCTTACATCTGGAAATTGAAGCAAAAACCAGCAGACAAATATAGGACTGTCAATGTTTAACACAGGTAAACAAACCCGCATGCCCAATTTGAAGTGTTTCAGACAAGGTTCATTTTTGACCAAAAATTGCTAAGCACGTCTCTTTTCTTCTGAGTCCTTCAAATGTTCTTCTTATATGTTGTCATAGCTTGTCCTGGTGTACCTGCCTGCAATGGGCGTGGTTCCTGTAGTGACAGTATCAGTGGAAATGGATTGTGCACTTGTGAGGTAAGAATGGAACAACTGTCAGTTGTTAAGTCAGATACATCAGGAAATGGAGAGGGTCAGGCTTACATGTGAGTGGTTGTTACGTTGGGTTCCTGAACAAGAGCTCCACATTAATTTTGATCTTGGTCAGGTAACTTGCTAAAGTATTCCAATTATTGGACCCTGAGCTAGGTACTTTACTCTCACAATGAATTATTATTGCTTTTATCCACCTGGAAACTCAACTATAACCAGATGCAGATCCATACTGGTTTCCACCGTTTTACAGAAATTGGTCAGATTTTTTAGAATGACTCAGAAACCCAGGGAAGGGGAGTCAGAATGCAAACCATTTCCTGGGGGAGCAGGGCCCTTGACCTCTCTAGAAGCTTGCGCCTTCACCACTTGATGTTTCAGACATCAGTCATCTAATGTCCTAGATCCATACCTAGATCACTGGCTAAAAGAAAGTATTTCCTGACAAGGCAACCTGACAATTTTAGAAGGGATTAAGGTACAGCTGACTAATTCAGTAGGGTTAGCAGATTCCCGATCATGTATACTAAAGGCATCTACAGTCAAGTTTCAATCGATGCCCTTGATTGACACTCCATTGATACCCGATTGACACTCCATCGAGGCTCCATCAACATTTCAGTCGACATCTCTGTCGATAGTCAACTAATTTTCGATCAATGCATATGAGTTGGTCAACACTTGGCTGACTATCGACCGACTGTTAATCAAGTGTTGACTGAGTATCAATTGGGATGTCGATCAAGTACCAATCAAGACGTTGATCAAGGCTACTGATCAACACTTGATAACAGATGCTTTTAGTGCACGTGATCCCAGAAACCTATATTAACAAAGTCATGCAAATCTAGGGTACTTGAGCTACATAGTGATCAATATGAGTCAGTGAAATGCTGCCAGTGATAAGGTACCAGACCCTTGTTATGCTGTAGACTAGAAAAGATTTTGAAACCTTGAATAATATAGAGCATGTATAAGTTACATTCTCTGTCAGGCCCTGTAGCTGGTGATACTGGTTTGTTATTCTTGAAGGTCAGAAAATAAATGCAATGTGTGCCCAGTATATGGTAAAATGTTGACCTCCCGAAAAATACATTATTGCACCAGTTTGCAACAAATTAATATGACCTCCACTATAGACCTCCACTCCCTGACCCCATAAGCTAATTCAGGTGGAAGCTACAAGCATGGTTATTATCATGTGTGGAATGCTTTATTTTATTAATGAAGTTTTTTTGTGTGTGTTTGTCTATACCAGAATGGCTTTCAAGGATTTGCTTGTGAACTATGCAAAGACTCAAACATGTTTGGCAGTTACTGCAATGAAAGTAAGACATTAGTGTTATCAAATTATACTGTCAGTAGAACCCACATGCTGTCTCAAGTTTTTTGTGCCTTGATTCCACTCAAATATGTTTGTCCATGAAAGAAAATAAACAGTAATTGATCCTTATCTTTCTAATATAATCATCTTTGGCTGGTCAGCCTGGTCTTTGAAGGTTTTTTACCAACGTAGGTCAGAATAACTTTCTCAGAATTTTCCTCCAAGGTAACTTTGGGTGAGTACAATGGAATTCCAGGGATATTGTCTTTCTGAAGAAACAAACAAACAACAACAACAACAACAACAACAACAACAACAACAACAACAAACATAACATGACATAACATAACTGTTTATTCACAATTCAAATTCAAATTCAAATTCAAATGAAATGAAATTAAAGGTGAAAAGGAGACAAAAGAGGTTATCCCTTTCGAGGATGTCTCCTAAAATAATAAAAAATGCAAATTTACATCTGTGAATAAAATTCACAATAAAAAGTTCAAAGATTTCCTAAAACATTAGTAAAATGGCATCTGAGCCTGTTCTTGAAAATGTTCATAGTTTCTGCCTCCACAACGTCTTTAGGTAAATTATTCTAATTGTTCACTATATTTACAAAGAAAAAATACTTAAAACTATTTAGCTTAGCAGGTAATGGTTTAAGTTTGCGGCAATGGTTGGCCCTTAAAGGTCAAAAATCATGTGCAAACTTAAAATTCTCAAATGGGTCTAGTCTGTTAAGATTGTTAATCGCCTTATAGTAAGTGAAGAAATTAACTGCTAGTCAGCGTTTCTCAACATTTATGTCAGCGTAAGCTACAGTTTTTCCAGTAATTAAGTTAGTCCATTAACTATTTTAAATGTAGATCATAATTTAGATGAAAAGTGTTGAGGCCCCTCTAACAATTGCAACCTACAGTAACACTGAAAAAAATTCCAAAACATGTGGAAAAGCTTATTGCTTTTTGCATTTGTTGGTGACTGGGATATTATTTCGTTTCAGCTTGTCTCTGTAAACATGGGGAGTGTGACAGTGGGTTGAATGGCACAGGACACTGCAAACCAAATACTTGCCTCTTGGGGTATACTGGGCCAGACTGTAACATAAGTAAGTTGTGCCTGTCTTATTAAGCCAGTGACATGTTAGGGTGGCTGTAGTACTTGTTACTAATAAACAGTCTGATTTGAAGTAGCTTTGTAGCTGAGAAATAAAATTTAATAAGTATGCTAGTTTTGTTTGCATATCATTTTTGGCCTAGTTTGCCTCCTCCTGTTTCCATGCAGGTTAATTACTTGAATGGGAAATACTTTGGCAATATATATATATGTTTCTCCTTCCCACAAGTACATTGTTCTTGCTAGAACAATGTACATTATAAATAATATATTTATTAAAATAATCTATTACAATAAGTAAAGAGGTCTTCACACAATAATCACGATATATTTTTCTTAATTTTTTAGGGTTGCCTAGCTGTGATAAGAATCTTACATGCGGAGTAAATGCTGATTGCTTTAAAGTCAACAACACTGATACTTGTATTTGTGACCCAGGATTCAGGAATACCAGCAATACATGCACTGGTAAGTGTCCTGTGGAGTGGAATATGCTTACAAGTACAAAATTACCATAGGTGAGGAAAAAGGCAGGAAAAATTCAGGGCAATTTTTTTTTAATTTCAAGAAATTAGGTTGAAGTTGATCTGATCTGTGAAGTTCTAAATTTTTTGTGGAACTGAGGCAAATTTTACAGTTGAACCTCTCCACAACCGCTACCTTGGAGACAGAGGAAGGTTACCATTGTAGAGAGGTGGTCATTATGGGGAGGTAGGGGTTTAATACAACATCTGATTTTTTAGGGGTCGCAACATTTTTATTAAAAAAAAAAATTCTTATTGTAGCATTTAAATAAGTAACACTATCAAGATATAAAACAGAAAAAAAGACCAATGGCGCATGGAACTGATCAAGTTTTGTGACCTTTTCCAATAAAAGGGGTTTTGTATACACCGCTTGCCATTCATTGATTACTGTAACTGGCCATTGCCAAGAGGTTATTTTGGCAGATGTGACGCGCGTTAGTGGCTCTTGCTGTTTTTTAGGAGGTGGTAATAGTAGAGAGGTTAAATGAGAGTAAATGTATGGACCATCTGCTGGGATATAAAAAAGTGACTGTTGTAAGAGAGGAGGCCATTGTAGTGGAGGTTTGACTATATAGTTCTCTGTAAACTTAAGGATTTTGGAGTGTTATTGATAACAACCCCAACTGTTCACAAAGGAAATTAACAAATTAATATTGTTAGTCAAATTGTTAGTTGGCTATCTTTCACTAATGTTCATCAGTCTTTTTATGACCAGTGGAGATTGTTTTCCTTCCATAGAAAGTCAAGGAATTTTCGTTTCTTCATAGGCAGAACCATATTATGAATTGTTTCTTGAAATTATAACACACTTTGATTTTTGAACTAAAACTGGATTTTCTCCTTTCAAGCAATCAATCCCTGTAATGATGGTACCCATGGCTGTCACGGTAATGCAGACTGCTTCTACCTGGGACCTGGGAAGAATAATTGCACATGTGCAGCAGGTTATAGAGGAGATGGAGTTGTGTGCTCGGGTAAGATTTATTATTTTCTTATAACTGTTGGTAAGAGGTATGTTGGAGGTGATGAATTATTGTTTTCCTCCCCCACTATTTGGGAGCTTCCAAGGAAGCATCATAAGCTCTTCTTCCCAGTTCCACTCTTTGGTGAAAGAGGAAGATTGTGTTAGTGGTTAGACACCTTGCAAAAAATACTTATAAATAAATATCCCACCTATCCATCTACACTGTAGAGACACTGATAATGAACATTTGTCAAATCAATGTCTTGAATAACAGGCCATTTTTATTTTCTTTTGTTCATCTTGGGAATCATTTCAAATACAAATGACATTTAACTGTCTTTAATGATATTTCAATTCCCTGCATATTCCCCTTCCTTCATAATTATTGGAAGCAATTCCCAGTAACAATCCTGATAGTTTGGAAATGACAATACTAGGAGAAAAAGGATTACCTGTTGTGTGAAAAACTGTGTCACATTGTGTTAACAGACTTACTGTGAGAGTTGACAAAATGGAATTTGGAAAAAAGGCAACCTACTGTTTTGAGTCAAATTTTAAAAGTGTCTCCATGTGGAAGAACTTACCTATAGATAATGTACTTTTTGATATCTCAATTTGCTATAATTATTATTTACGCTTTTTTTTTCTAGCAATTGACCCTTGTCAGAGGGATAATGGTGGCTGTCCATCTAACTCAACTGTTTGTAATTATCTACAACCTGGAAAGGTATAGACACCATCTTTCTTATTTTTGTTGCTTCTGTACACTCTTTGATCAAAAAAACTGTTTTTAAAAGTTACATGTACAAACATACAACTTATGATAGGTTAATACACCCTTTCCATAAATTTTTTATGGCTGCCAATTGAAAATTCTATTAACCTCACTAACCTTGTTTTAGAGTAAAAATTCTTTTGAACTATCGACTCAAAAACAAGGTTAGTCAGGCTTAAAGGGCATGTAAACCCAAAAAATGCTATTTTGGGGACCACATAGTCGTTTAGTACATACATGACATCTGCCAAATCTGTAGATCTTTTGTTCACTTTAGCCCGTTTTTACGTTGAAAAATCGCTTCAAAGCTCTAAACATCCGCCATCTTGAATTGCGCAATCTAGCAAATGACGTCACGGGTGGACCTTAAGTTACGGGAAGTCAAAGGTCTTTCTTGAACACGTTGTGAAATAAGCACATGTTTGTTTAGTTTTGCAGTAATTCGAACAAAACAGGCCATACTATGCATAAGTTTCCAAAAGATGCTAATTTGAGGTGGCAGTGGGTAAAATTTGTTCAAGGCGCAAATCGAGCCTAGCGAAAAGGGCCGATTTCGTAGAGCCGACGGAGCATTCGGTTATTTGCAACATTCATTTTTCTCCGGATTGTTATGAAAAAAGTTTCATGGTAGAAATGGGGCTGAGAAAGCAAAGTCCTTTACTTTCTGGTGCTGTACCGACGATACAGTCTCCAGCAGCAACAAATTCTTGCGACAGACGAAAGCGGCCTATCCAAAATGAAGGCAGCAAACAACCGGAAATGGCTGACAGTGCTGATAAAAGGCCTAGAAGAAGTAGAGCTCTTCAAAAGCTTGACGTTAATAGGGTAAACCACTTTGTCTGCTATTCTTCGCAACACAGATAATCTCTGCTTCTTTTGAGAAACCCTGCAAAGAAACAGCAGTAGAACAGTATGTGTCACGCTTACACATCATTGAGTAACTAGAAAGGTAATTACGGCAAACCACGTTTGTGCCTTTGTATATATTAAGCCCATTGCTGCCATTGCTGTAACATATTTTCAATAATTATGATGTAAATTAGCAATCACCTCCTTATCCCTCACTGGGTTGGTGGCTTCAACCCAGTATACGTGGTGCCAAAATCGGCTGGAAAGGTGCTTCGGATCTTGTCTACAGCACAAGATGGCAGCGCAACTCGGACATGTTTACCAAGATAACCCCAGCACCAACGAACAAGCTGCCGATAGGCAATGTATCGAAATCTCCTACACGAAAAATACAGAGAAATAACTATCTACACTAGTGTTGTACTAAAATAAAACCAGTTACGGCAGAGGTAAATCTGACAATTGAACCGCGATAGTTAAAATAAAAGTAAACTTACTCGTTTCCTGTGTGATTATCTGTGCCGTGCTGCTGCCTGAATGCATAATAAGCAGTTTCAAGCACCCAAACATCAAGACAGGTCAACTGAAATCCTGGATGCTAGGTAATACATTTCATTTGTATTTCTGGCCTCTGATTTTCTACTTTTTGCCAGACTTGTCCGATTTCAGCGCAGCAAACACTTTCGTGAGCAGTCGGCATTGGCTGACATACTTGACACTCGCACCATTTAATGCACCCAAGAAAGGTCGGGAAAAAAGACAACAACAAAATATGGTGAGCTTCTATTAGCGTGCTAATCTGACTATGTGCCGGCTTCAATAGATGTTCATCTGCTAAAAATGTAATTTAATTGCAAAATGATTAAACACCAGTCTGTGTTTCCAAGACGGTCTGAGTTGTTGTCATCTGGTTCTGGGCTGGCTTCTTGTTGATCGTTTTGTCGGACCCTTCGTGGGTCAGATTGATACAGACGAGGCCCAGATTGTTCCACAGCTACAACTGAATTTTCTACATCACTATCATACAAATTCACCAAATTTGAATTGCCGGAAGTGAACTTTCACCGGAAGTGGATTTTTTCTCGTAAAAGCTGTTTTTCTCCTTAACGAAACCCAAACGAGCAAAATAAATGCCAAATTCGTTTTCTACGTTGCTGTTTGCGTCGAATAAGAAAAACTTGTATTTTTGGGTTTACATGCCCTTTAACTTAATACTTACAAAAGAATTTATTATTGGCAGACATTTATGGAAAGGGTCAATTGGCCAGAGTACATGATGATGTACTTACAACATACTAGCAATTAACCTGCAATTATACAGTTAATATTTACAACTCATTTGCAATACATCGCATGTGTATACAATGTCCTAATTATTTCTTTTATCATTGATGATCATTCCCTTAATTTCATTGTTAATGATTAATAACTCTACAGTGCCATGTGTAGCTTCTATGATTGGTTCTTTCTCAGTTTTGAATTTTAGTATTTACTGCACAAGATAACATCCAATCTGATACTCAACGGGGATCGCTAACATGTTAAATATGGAATGCTTCATGAGGTCTCACTGTAGCTGATTTAGTATTAATAAAAATGTGTTTTTTTAATTTTATTTTGCAGAGTAACTGTAGCTGTCTTTCTGGATTTGAAAATTATACCAGTGATGCTGGGTGTGCACTGATTGATCTCTGTAAAAACAGTGGTGGATGTGACATGAATGCAAACTGTACAATGGAAGGACCAGGCGTAAAGAGGTTGGTAACTGTAATAAGATTTCTGTTTTGAGCATTTTGTGTGAAAAAAAATAGGTGGCATACCAAATTTATACATGTACATGTATATTGAAGTTACATTCTTGAACTTGTTTTGCATGTTTTCTTCATTTTTTTATTTTTATTTTTGCACTTAACGATATGAATGTACACTATTGTTGAAAATAAGCACAGTAAAGTAAGTAAAGGAAAGTGGAAAGGGCAAAGCCACCTAGTCTTATTAGTGGGATATTAATAAATAAAGCAGTGTGTAATGTTTCCAACTTTAGGTGTAACTGTAAGGATGGCTACAGGGGAAATGGAACCACTTGTTATGGGAGCATTCTTCAGGTGATCGTTTAAATTAAGCCTTGAGCAAGAAACGTAACTGTTCAATGTCAGTTTTTCAATTAACTAAGGGTGCAGGTTTTTTAAATATAAATTTGGTCAGAAGTCAGTCCTCTAGTTTTGCCAAACCACACCATAAATTATCACATACTGTATGGCCAGATTTTATTTTTACTGGTTTCTTAAGGCTACCTAGGGACAGAATTGTATTCATCTTTAAATGATTCAAAATGTATTGGTTTGACTGCATGTACCTGCACACCAAATTTTTTTTAAAAAGTTCTGTTTGAGCATTTCTCAATAAGACAAGTTACAATGAATTTTTCTGGAGTATACTTATCATGATAATTATTAATAGAAGGAGGTATTAGAATGGAGATGGCGCTGTTCGTTTATATTTGTATTTTGTATTTTTTGTGTTCTGATTGTGGTGGCAGAGGGTAAAAGAACTGAACTTACAAGGTCCTGATGGACTGAAAGGACAACTCACCACTGCCATTGATTTGTTGACTGGCTCATTTATGCATCAAGCTCTTGCTGGAGCAGGCCCTTTCACTCTTTTCTTGATGGTGGACAGTGCCTTTTCAAATCTGACTCAAGAAGAGGTAAGAAAGAGGTTAAACCAGTTAATTACAGCTTCTGCAGGATTAAATTTATCAAATCTGCATTGGAGGGCTAGCTACATGCTAACTTTCCTTCTCACTAGAATTCAAGTATGCTAATCATTCATCCTCATCTAAAAAATTAAAAGTGTTTCAAAATCCTTATGCAGTCACCAATAGGTTTTCTGTTCCAAAGAACAGTTCTGCTTTATTTTTACACTCTTACAATCACTGTCAGTATAACATTTTGATCATTGCCCTGTTATCTTCTTGCTAGGACAGTGCAGTAGTACACAATCTTGCCTTTTAATTGATCAAACTGTAAGGGAAAAGAATAGTATAAGGAAATAATTCACTTTTCACTATGTAAATCCCTTTCTCTTCCTTCATGGTTTGATTATTTTGCAAGGTGAGGTCATAGTTAATGGTCCAGTAACTACGGTGAGACTGTTATTTGCAGTGAACAACATTCGTTGCAAGTGGAGGTTAGGTGCCCAGGGAAAACAAACCCAAAACTCGCCCTGTAACCCTGCCCCATGATGTAAGACCACCCACATGGCAGGCACTGCTTGCAACTCAGCCATGAGCCCCCACAACGGCAGAGAACACAGGCACAAGTCACACTGAAATGGGAATCTCAGCAGAAAAGTAAAATAATAATTAGTAAATACTAATAAAAAAAAAATAAGTTAATCCAATAAAAAATCCCCAAGGAATGGTTGGGAGGGGGGAAAGGCGAAGAATGCACAAACACCCACTTGGTACAATGCAACGTACAAGGTAAACTGTAATACGAGCACAATGCAATGCAAGCGTCAGCTGACTGTTGCTAAGACTGCATGGAATCCAGGAACCGAAACTGCTGACTATTCAGTGGTGGAAGGGACCCAGAAGGGCCACTAACAAGGGCCACAGGAATACATACCGAGACATGCCTGGAAGCCCCAAGTGCTGAAAGATGCTTTAAACGCTAACCACTGATGGCAAGAAAACTGTATAAAACACTTACAAATGCCTACAAATGCCAACAAACTGTCGTGACCAACAAACACCAACAAACGCCAACAAATGTTTCTTGCTCCTCATAGTTAACTATGTTCAATTATATTTAATATATATGGCTATGATCTTTTCTCTTGATTTCAACTAAATAATTTGTTGTTGTCTGCTGTGTGAGTGTTTATTTGTAAACATGCTCCCATATATCTTAGCATTTACCAGCACCTTTGAGTTAAATTGTATTGATAGGAGAAACATATATATCTGACTGGGAGAATCCTTGTGTTTTTCTTCCCATTCAGCTGAGTGAGTTGTCAGGTAATATAGACATGGCCTCACATTTTGTCAGTCGACATCTGATAGCTGCTGATTTAGATTCAACCCAATTGAAAAAGTATGGAAACGTCTACACACTTCAGGGAATCAGTGCAAGCATCTCAGAGTACCAGGTTCGAGTATCATGGTTCACATTGTCATATAATTGTCAATTGATTATTGTTATAATAACCACAGTGGTACCACTTTTTCAATGGCTACCCTCAGGGGGCCAATGATTTGGCAATGAAGAGAGAGGTGGCCTTGAGTTAAGTGCATGTTTTTACACATGGCCAAGATGAAAAACCCGCCTGCTTTATCTATAGACAGTGGGCATTTGTGGAGTTTAGTTTACTTCCATAAGAGTGAAAATCTTCTTGCATTAAAAAGGTTTGAAAACCAATCTTGGCTAGTTTCTGATGTCCATCACATCAAATTGTCTAAAACCATTTTTCATGAAGTGAGCCTTATTTTCTTTTTAAAAAGTTGAAGAAGTAATACCTTTAAAGTGATGAGATCAGATTCTGTACCTTCAGAGTTTAAAGTCACAGTAGCCCAGGCACAACAGTTAACTGACATAATGCTAGGTTAACAATAAGCATAAGAATACAGTCGCAATGAATTCTATGCAAAAAATTATATAGATAATTAATATAATTATATGAATTATTATGACTCAGATTTATTGGTACATCAGAGCTTATGAGTTGTTATTTGTTAGCTCTGACCATGTTTCTGTAATTTTTGCATACAGAACATCATGTATTTCAAACTAGATGGGCAGCCAGTGAATGCGTCGGCACTCTTTCGCGATTTGTTGGCTGGCAATGGTATAATACATGTGATTGATAAAATAATGTGGCATGTTGGAGACTACCAAGAAACAAGCTCAGTAAGTTAAAACCAATGACAACCAGGAAATACCTTGTAAAGCTACAGACTGAGATAAAGCTGCATGCATGCAATAAACATAATTTTTCAGTATTGTACTGTAACTGAAAATTGTTATTGTAAAAATAAGAAAATCGCATGTGTGTATATTGTAAGTGTACTTTAGGCAATTCAATTAAAAATAATAATTCAAGTAAAAGATGTCCTGCTTCTCACTCTGAAGTATATTTCGTTTGTGGGTATCTGTTTTATTCCCTTCCAGAACTCATCTCTTCAAGTTCTTTTGGAACAGAGCAGATTTACAATCTTTGAATCACTTCTACAGGTAAATAATAAGGGTGATGCAAGAGTCAGTCTTTGTTGTTTGTCGCACTTTTGAGAACTCTCAGTCAAGTTTAGTTCAAAGAAAATGAGGTATAAGTTCAGCTAATATTTTGTTCTATTGTTTGTGACTTTTTTGGCATTGGTCAAGTGGAAAATGTTACACCCTTTAGATAGAAATTTTCTCCAGACCATTTTGTGATTTAATCACAGTTTTGCACTTGTAAGATGGGAAAAAATATAATGTTCAAGGGAGATCTTTGATCTGAAACGTATTGTGATGCGCAAAGCCTAATGTATCTGTCTGCTATTTTGTTTCTAGTCTTCTGGAATTGCCGCAGAGTTGAATGCTTTGGGTGCTTCTTACACCATTTTGGTGCCAGTTAATTCAGCTTTTGATAAGATTGACAACAGTACCATGAGATTCTTGACCACTACAGACGAGGTATGGATAAATAAAGGTTACTAACAGTTGTGGGGCTGAGAAGTAAGGGCAAATCATTCTTTGTCATTAGGTAAAGGAAAGAAAATAGAAAATATTAAGAAATCCTTTTGTGTCCTTATTTTAGGCAATGGAAAGAATAAAGGAAATAATTCCTATATATAGCTTAAGAGATAATTTTATCAAGACCATCAGTGACTTTCCTATTGGTTTTCTCACTTCACCTGTGTTGTTCCAGTGATGCTTGAAGTCTTTAGGCTTCTGTGTTGATTGCATGTGTATCAATCAGTGAATTCAAATAGCTTGGCCAAGTTAATACATATTTATACTCCTCTGTGCAACTTCAGAGGCACTATTCATGAGAGTTGAGGACTTTGCTAAGGAGCACATAACGAAGACTCCATCTAGGCTCAAACCTGGACCTGTTGATCTAATCTAAGGTCTGGTACACAAAACATGGCCACCGTCCCTCTGCCTCAATTTGATAGCCCTAATTAATTAGCATCTCTGTTTGTTTTTAAATTGTGTTATGGTAATATTCCTTCATGTCTTACATATATTTGTTTGTTGCTAACAGGGAAGGAGAAAGATGAAGTCACTCTTAAGGAACCACATCCTTACTGGAAAGGTTTGTTGTAGTGAGGCACTCATTATTGCACAGCTGAATGTAAAAAGAAACATGTTGCCTTTCTGTTGCCATGGCAGTACAAAAAGGAATGAGGTCAATGGTAGACCTTGGAAGGTTATTATTAACTTAAAAACTTCTTGCTGGATAAACGACACAAATGTTTGACCAGTTTGTAAGAATGTTTGTCAAAGTAGTTGACTGAGCCATATTAATGAGAGTTAAATTTAAAAGTGAAGTTGCTCTGAGCCCTTTGACCAATCTGCTGTAAAATAAATTATTGTTCAAGATGCTATGTCATCAATGACTCTTCTGAATAACTATTTTGAATTAAATATCTTGCCTCGGAATGTAAAATAACAATATAAAGTTACCCTGGCCATTGTAGAGGTGGCCATTGATCAGGAAGAAGTTTTCAAATAGAGTACAAGGTATAGGCGTATGGTTCAATCGAATGAAACATCATGGCCGTTGTCAAGAAGTGCATGTGGTGATTATGGAAAAGTTCCATTAGTTGAAGCTGGACTGTACAACCATTAATAACACAAGAATTATTCAAACATTCCTCTCAGTCCAGGTAGATATCAGTGACAGAAGTAGCCACAAATTGGATATGATTGCTATTAACCAACTGGTTTCTTCTTGTGTACTCATAATTTGTACCATGTTTGTTTCACTTTCAGATTGCAGTTTTAGACCTGATATACAGAGGCAAAGTTATATCTGTGGAGGGAGAGTCATTAACTGTCCAACCTACTTCCACTGTAAGAAGTAGTGTTGATTGCTTAGTTTACTGAGTTCTTTAACTAATAAATTAAGTTATGTCCCTCTCCTTTATCATAATTCTATTAGAAATTTGGCTTGATGCTAGCTTAAAAGGCCATCAGTATCTAATACTTATTTGTTGGTTAAAAGACTTATGATTAAATGGCCCTGCTGAACACATGTAATCAGTTCCTGAAGTGCTTGTGTAGTTAAAGTGTGTATGTTCCAGCTATGTGAAATGTAATCAAGACTAAGAAATGACAAAATGATTAAGACCCTTATTGACTGACACAGGCCTTGTTACGCTTCTAAGTAAACCAGCCCTGCAGCTCAGTATTATAATAATTTTTAATTGTGAAATGACAGTGACGTCAAATTTTCATATGACAGTACTAGATCACCATCACTGACCCCCAGAAATCACTCCTTTTTGGGGAACTGGGCTGTTCATTCGGAATTTTATCACTGGCTTGTGGGCTGCAACAGCTAGTCTCACAGCCCAAGATTTCCAATCCACAATGCTACTACCGTAGATAAATGGTGTGAAATTGTATACTGAACAACATGCCCAGGCTGTTTACTGTTGGTCTCTAATTTTCCTAATAAAACAATGAATACATCATTTTTGAGAACCTTCTCTCCTTTAATTTTCAGGGTCAGATTGTTGTGGATGAGGCTTCCTTTGTTACCGAGACTAATGTACTCACTAGTGACGGGGTTCTTCATGTGATTGATAAGCTTCTTATCCCTGATGATATTGAACCTTTGCTTCCAAGATACTGCAATGGCAAAAAATTTAGTAATGTAAGTAGAGAAAGACTATGATGATAATGATGAAAAGGTTGCCATGGTGATGTCAATAATGATGACAGTGGTCGTGACCACTGCCAATTACATCATCAACAGGAGTACATTTGCACCAAGTAAAGTAGATTGACAGTAATAAAACTGCGTTGCATTAGGTCTATGAAAGGTTATCAATGAATAATCAATGAATCTGTTGTACCGGTTTAAGAACCATTACATATCAAAAAAAAACATTTAATAAAAACAAATTTTTTGCCACCAATTTGCTGGTACACTCTACAATCAAGTTGGAATTAATAAGTAAAGTTATTAACTTTTTGATAACTCGATCAAGCAATGTTACTTTTATGTCAAGCATACATGTGGTTTAGTATATATTTATATTTTTTGGAAAAATATGATTGATTGACAGGGAATTTGTTATCGCTGCAATGCTGTCCAGGCCATGCCAAGGAGGGGATGTCTCAGAGAATATTCACCATCGGTAAGTTCTCTGGAATGTCCGATATACAAGGTAGAAAACTCCTGGTTAAACTCAAGGGTACCTTCACTCCTATAAGAGCTTGGTATGAGATATTTTCGACAATTAATTAAAGTTTAGGTTTATGGCATCCATAAACTGATGTTAATGAGACCTGAGAGCCAATATCTCAAAGACAGGCACACACATTCTGCATTGTAACACTTTATTTCAGAGACATGTAACACTATGAACCTCGTGTCATGCTCATAAGTAAATCCCAGTAACATAGGTAACATGCCACCAATTCCTGATCTCAAAGTCCATCAGGGATTCCCAGTTGAAAACAATCAGCCCCTTTTGATATCACAACAAACCTTTCATTTCCTAAGTAAAGCCACTGTTATCTACATCTGTAAAAGACAGTGTATCAATGGTTCCAGCCATGTCTCTCACGTGTCCACCTCATGCCCCTGACCTCTAGTCAAGCACATGCTCCTCGCAGTATTCAGTCTTCTTGTTTGTGCCAATCCTTCGCCACTGATTTTTTTTTTAACCCTCCCACCCTCCCATGGCTGGGACCCTTGCTCTACACATCTGAACCCCTGATACTACGCTTTAGGACCATCTTCAAGTGAATAAACAAAATCATTTAGATCTATAGAAATGTTCACCATGAATAAGGCTAATAATCTGTCTTTCCCAAAAAAAAAAAAAAAATGGGGCAAGCTTTGACACTACAATTCAGAATGTCGTGTATAGATACTGAACAGTACTATTCCGCTACTTTTAGAAAAACATTTATCCGTATATACTTATGATATCATTTGCTTATTATAAAATAATAATAATAATAATAATTATACCATTAATGGCTATAGGCTACGGTTATCTGTCTCTTAGCAAGCCATAGACCTTATCATTCAGGGTGCAATGAACAGAGACTGTATTTTGGTGACTTTCTGTTGTTTGTTATTAAAGGGCGGTGGCAGGGAAGTGCACCCATTAGCTGCACTTTGCCCCACAGTAAGGCTCTAGCCCACTGGAGACAGGTCTGGAGAAATTACCTATTCCAAGGTAGCTACCCCCGGTACCACCTGATCTGTATTCTCCCCAGGAGGGGCTCCCCCTCCTGGTTCCCTCAGTCCCCTGGGACTGTGGGATATGGGCCTCACCCCTGGAGGCAGGTCTGGAACTTTTATTCCAGGTTGGCTACCCCCGGTACCACCCGATCTGTACTCCCCCAGGAGGGCCCCCTTCCTGGGCCCCTACTCCCCAGTCATCCTTCCCTGCCACCCAATTTTTACCCACAGCCAGTGTGTTATTTCCTAAATGTAGTATCGTTAGTGGAAGCTCAGACTAGGCCTGGAAAGAGGATCATTAATATATGACTTAACTTGTGAAGTCTTATTTAGATGTTGGCTCTGCCCCCAATCAGTAAGTTTAAAATCCAGTCCTTAATTGCAATTAACATTTGGCAATCATATGCCAAGTGATCAATATTATCAGTAGAGACTAAGTGTTAGTAGCACTGATTTTAAGTTGCATTAAAAAAGGCTGTATGTTTTGAGTGCCTTAATTTGGTCACATCTTAATAAGTAGATAAATTCCATGAGATGTAAGTTTGTGTGACTTAAATTACAACTAGTTGTTGATTATCTTACGTTGATTAGAGTATCTGTCTTTTTTGCCTAAGTCCACATTTTCAATCTGTGTATATCGACTGAGTTATCGAGGAATTCCTATTGGATTGTACCGTGGTTGCAGAGCTACCACATGCTCTGCTGAGGTAAGTTAATGCATTTATTTTAAACTTCAATCATTGAATTTTTTCTGACAGTGATAGTCCACTTTTACCTAGGTATCCTGATAACTGTAGCTGTAGCCAGTTTGTACAGTGCACCGTGGACCTTGTATTTCACAGTTTGTGTGTTGTAAAAATATGTTTAATATGTTTTTAAGTAAAACCTGTGTTTTGTATCAATAGTATAAAGGCAGATGCTACTCTAGTTTCTTCACTGATGCAGCTGAACTGTAATTTGACAGGGTGTCTTTGAATCTTGTAATTTGTTTTTCAATCTAAGATCCAAAACTGTTGTAATAAGAGGTACCATTTTGTTGGTAAATTTTGATGACTTTCTTTAACAGAAACCAGAATGCTGTGCTGGGTATTATGGTGCTGCCTGTCACCCTTGCCCTGGTCCATTTGGTAATGCTTGTAATGGGAATATTAATGGAAAGGTACTTTACAAAAACAGTGGTTCCACATGTATTTACCAAATATAACATCATTGTGTTCCATTTTGTCTAGGAAAATAATGCACTCTTGAGGTCTAGAAAAACTGCTAGTATGTAGACCTCCTAAGTGCATTATTTTTTTTACAAAATGTAGGAACACCATCTTCTATTTGGTTCAGAGTATAGCACAACAAGGTGAAAAGGTAATATCTGAGAATGCCATCTTTTTTCCCTGTAACCTCATTGATGGGAGGCAAAAATATAGCATCTGAGATAGTCATATTTTTTTCTTGTAATGTTATTGTGATTCATTAACTTGTGATGATGATTGAATTAAACCTATTATTATTATTATTTATTATTTATTATTATTATTATTATTATTATTATTATTATTATTATTATTGCACTGGCCACATCTGGGACATGCTGCCTCTGTAATTTCCAGCTGTGCATGTATATAAACATGATACAAACTCAGGTCCAATACCAGGTATACAGCAGCTACATGACTATAGTATAATTATTCTAAAGCATTGTATGCGTGTAATGCATGTTGATTGTTCTACTCCCTCAATACATGATCTCCATATGATGTCATTATAAATGAATGTCTCCAATCAGTATGAGTCTGTATTGGATTTACAGTCTAATGTGAACAACAGGATTTCTTAATCTCATATACATTATGACACTAACTCTGTATGCACTATAAGAAATGTCAAGACCTTTAGAGCATAATGTTTTTCAGTTATTGTTACCCAAGGACTTTTGATGCTAGACAGTAAAAAAATGTGGAACTGTCACAGGGGTTGTTACTTTATAAGAATACCCCAATCCCATTACAGCAAAAATGTAACTTTGTCTGTTTTTAACAGTGTCTGGATAAAATCAATGGTAATGGGAGGTGCCTGTGTCAGCCCAACTTCAAGGGAACAGCCTGTGAGCTTTGTAAAGAAGACAACAAATTTGGCTCGTTCTGTAATCAAAGTAAGCGTCACTAAAACATAATGAATGTGATTAATCAAAATCAAGGACCATGGGCTACAAAGGGTAGTTTTATGGTCAATTGTAACATTTTATGTTAATTGCCACTTACACCTGCTTGCTACCATTTAGCTTGCACATGTATGAATGGAATTTGTGACAGTGGCCCTCAGAAAAATGGGACATGTAAACCTGGATCTTGTACCCCTGGTTTTCATGGCACCAACTGTGACCAGCGAGATATTCCATGTCCTGGATCTGTGAGCCGCAGATGTCATGTGCATGCTACTTGCATACGAGGAGGAAATGTTGACAGGTGAGTATCACATAAAGGGCCCTCTCCATCGTAGCAAAAATTCTGGTCTGAATTTGTGGAAATTTCTAGTAGCTGATGGAACAGTATTTGCTGGAATTTCCAGAGAAAAGGGCAGCCTCATGAGGTCACCAATGGGCCACAAAACTATTGCTGTATTAATGGATGGCCTTAGTATAGGGGTTCTTTAAATAAGAACATGACTGACTAAGTTTTTGTTCAGGCCAGAATAAAGTGGACTGGCTTGTTAATGGGGTATAGTAGCTGCAAGGCAGGGTTTCTCTGTACCCAAATTTTTGAAAATTTCTTACCATTGGTCTTTCCTCTTTTAATTTTTTGAAGTGTAAATAAAGTATTTATTAATTTTATTATTTCTTTATTTCTGTCATTATGATCATAGCTGCCAGTGCAATGCTGGTTATGAGGGTTCTGGACTACAGTGTACTGAAATTGATCCTTGTTCCAAACCTAACTATGGAGGCTGCCATCATGAAGCTATTTGCACCAAGACTGGACCTGGTAGTAACAACTGTTCATGTGATAATGGGTTCCGTGGTGATGGTTTTGTGTGTGTCGCAATAGATCCTTGCATTGAGCAAGATGCTGGAAATTGCCATAGTAATGCAGACTGTCAGTACATAGGCCCTGGACAGGTTAGCATCTAATGTGGCATTTTATGGATTATAAATGCAGTTCAACTCCCATAACCAGGCACTGCTGGAACCAGAAAAAACAATGTCCACATAGAGGAGTTTCCAGCTTATCAGAGAGTTAAAATGTAGTGTTTGTAGGTGGCTGGGACCATCAGAAGGTGTCTACCTACTGGAGTAGTCCATCTCTCTGCTTCCAGCAATTTAATTAACTATATTAATATGGTGAAACACTTAGCTAATAATTTTACTTGCTGTTGATAAAGGTTAATTAATATAACCAACTATGTGACTTGGTGATGCTGATGCTTTGAACACTAGCCCTTCATCAGAACTTTGAACAGATTTGCCAGGGTGTTTCATGTAGCTCCACGTCAGCAAGTCAAATGCGCTAACAAAGAGCAAAGTGTTTCACTTGTCCGCTGATGCAACCCAACAATTTCTTCAAAAATTAACACCTTTGTTATAATTATTGTGGCTATATAATGTGCAATATTATTTTTTGGGATTCCACTCTCTGTTTCGTAGGCATACATCTCTATGAAAACACTGTATTTGTACATGAACCAAAGTGTCTTACCTTGAAATAATTTTTTACAGAGCATTTGTGTGTGCAAGCCAGGTTATACAGGAAGTGGCTCAACATGTTCTGAGATCAACCCCTGCTTAGTAAATAATGGAGGCTGCTCCCTTGACGTAAGTAGCTTTTATCAGTATTTGTACTTGTCTATCTAAATGTATATAAACCCTGGGCTCAACAATCAAATGTTTTCTTTCATATTTATTATTGAGGATAAAATGTGTGACTGTTTAGCTTGTTTGAGTTTTTGTTTTTGATATCACATCCTTGTGCAACTCTGTTACTTCCAGTTCATTTAAGGTGGGAATAAGTTACAGTAATGGTCACTTTATATTTATCATCAGCCCATTTGGTTTAGGAAATATTTTCATGAATTTATCCCATGATGATAAGGGCTCTCTAGGGGGCGTGGAATTTGTTATTGAAGTTATTGTGATTGATCTACAGTTTTTCATAGTGTTATCTCTATCTGAGTAGTCTGAGAATGATTTGTTTGGTCCAAATTTTGCAAAAAATCTGCTTATTAGCAAATTGTATCCATGTAGATCTGTTTAACACCCTAAACAGACTGGGCTGAGGTGTCCCACAGGGTCTTGGAGATCTGAGGGTGTTTGTCACAAATCTTTCATTCTAAAACTTGTATGACTGTGTTGCACTAGTGCTAGTGAAACGTTTGATAATTATATTTCTGCTCTTTAGAAACACTTTGTCAGAGTTTCAAGCCTTTGTCTGGGAGGACAAGTGATATAAAATGTCTAAGTTGCAAGCTGTAGTATAGACCACTTTGATAAGTGGCGGCCAATTATAAATTCTTTTGCAAGTATTAAAATTAGCCTTACTAACCTCATTTTGAAGTTGCTAATTCAAAAGAATTTTTACTCTGAAACGAGGTTAGTAAGGCTAATTTAAATGTATACAAAAGAATTTTAAATGGCAGCCATTTATGAAAAGGGTCTATATAATTTATATCTCTTTTGTAAAATTGTTAGTCAACATTTTATCTGTTGTTATCTTTTGCAGGCTAAGTGCATGCGTACAGGCCCAGGGAATTACAGTTGTCATTGTAATAGTGGCTTCATTGGTGATGGCTATTTCTGTTTTGGATCTGTTGCTACGGTATGGAATATATAATTTTTGTATTACGTTAAGATTAGGGCTTTCATCATCTTATGTTTTCAATTAATCAAGTAAATACTCATGGGAATACAATAATTTCCAGTGAAATTTTCAATTTCATAATGTAAACTTACAACAACTTTCTTTTTTACAGATCATTTCAAGGATCAATCCAGGCCTAGAGAATTTAATTAGGGTAAGAAATTTTCTTGGTCGTTCTTTTTTATATTTTTTAGTTTCCTGAAACCCTTGGTCTATTTCAGACCAAAATCTGTGATTTTTCCCACCCTATTTCAGATTTGACCAAAAATTTGCTACCCCATTTCAGGCCCGCCTTATAGTCAATGTTTGTAACTTTTATTATGCTGGAGAAAGGCTGAGAGATCAAAAATCAAAAGAAAATGGTAAATGTACAAATGCCATGAACCACAGGAGTCGTGTAGGCCAGTCAACCCCATTTTACACACAAACCATACCCTATTTCAGACCAAAACAGTTAATAAAAATGGTACCATACCTTTTTTTGGCGCACATACTTATATAGCCCATGTAAGGGAGTTCCCCCCTCCCCAGGAAGTGAATGTATATTTATTTTGAATTTTTTCTTCTTGTATCCAAACAGCAAGGACATATGCTACACTACCTGTCTGATCCAAGACAAAACCTCACAATGTTTGCACCATCAATCTTAGCACTCTCACAGTTACCTGACACTGAGAAAAAATATTGGACTAACAGCACAGAGAGACTACAATATCTAATAAGGTATTGTGTATATGTGCATTCGCTTAAGAGACATAACACAGCAAATTAATAATTATTCTCATGAACATGCACAGAGGGAACAATTAAGTCTATTCTATTGCACTGATCATGTACAATAGAACATTCATCATTCCTTGGTTGGGGTATCGTAAACAAAATTACATAAGAATCATGATTTCAAAATCCTTGACTTCTTGATGCTCCTGCTTAGCTTGAACCAAACGCCATTTCCACAGAGTTTGTTTCACTGTAATAAATTATGGTAGCCCCAATTTCTTGAAATCCTAGCTGTTTTAACAAATTTCCATTTTTTTTGGGATGTGCTAAAAATCTGGATTCCGTTGTAGTTGAAAGAGAAGTTATAATATCGAAACATAAAGTACAGTTTTACACTGTATTTCCGCGTCCTTTCACTTAACAACACATTCAAATACCTCTCTTATGCTTCTTTTCTCTTCACTGAATTTTCTATACTTAATATTTAGCTTCTTTGAAAATTGACAGTTCAGCATTAAGTAAAGTTTAAGTTAGTGACAAAAGTAATGTAAGCAATTGTAACTTTAAGTAGGTTAAGTGATATAAGAGATTGACGATGTATGTACTAGTAGTGCAGGAAACCAGTAAAGTTTATGATATATATATATTATATAAAAAACTTTAAGTTTCACGTCATGGATCAAATGGCTGTGTACTTGACAACAGGAAAAGAGACTTTAATTTATTCCAGGATACATTCAAACATGCCTCTTACACTACTACAACTTTACCCATCATTAAATTTGCTGATTTTGAGTTTGACTTTCAAATGTCACTTACAGCACTTTTTTAACATCAGATATCACCTTGTGGGTCAGGTGTACTCTTTGGAGGAGCTAAAGAACTTGACATCATTTAACACTGAAAATGACTTGATGTTGAATATATCTGTGCAGGGACCAAAGGTAACAAAATTCTCTTTCAATACTGACCTTCAAAAATACTTAATCGTAAATCTAGATTTGCACTGTAAATCTCTGTAATTAGTTTAAAACACTCATAATATGCAACATGTTTCTTCCATCAAGTTGGGGCAAACTGATGCTACAATCCCTGACAAAAGTAGTTGGGACAGTTGAGCTGGATCACGTATCCCCCACTCCCCCTAATCAATGTTGGAAAATGTTGTGTTTTTGTCAACAAAAAGGGAAAAATCACCTGATTATCAACATTGTAAGTTGGAGGTGAGGAGAACTTGCTTTGTGTCCAATTTTTTTGTCTGGGATTGTAGGCTTAGCTTGGGATAATTATGCATATTTTACTGCACCTTACTCCGTAGTATTTTGGAGATAATCAATGTTGTTAACAGTTACATGAATGTCTTGTTATTTCAGGTCTTTATTGGTGGAACTGCTCAAATTATCCAACCAAATGAAACTGCTGAAAATGGATTTGTACATGTCATTGACAAAGTAAAGCATAAATTATTTCAACTGAAAGTTTGGTCTTTATGTTGTAACTCGTCAGTGTAGTCCTCACTATCAAACCAGTACTTACTTGTAGCAGGTAGTTTTAGCTTTTGTTATTTTTCACTCAGGTTCTTTTACCACCTCATATGGCATTTGAAAGTAGACTCCCTTCAACATCAGAGCTTCTTAAAAACATTTCAGAGTTTTCGGATTTCACCAGCATGTTACAGGTAATTTGTTGGTTTACATAATAAAAGGAAATGTTGTGTAATCGTCATTAAGGTCGGCACACGAGGGGACAACAAGTCTAGGGGACAAGTCCCATTGTGTGAACTAGCCATTTTTGTCACAAAATCTAGTCACAGGGACTAAAATTTGCTCCCTGTGACTAGTCCCATGAATTCGAACAGGTTTGAATTTTTGGGACAAATCCCTGCGACTTGTTCCTCAAAATGCTTTGTGTGAACTGCTCGTGGGACAAGGCACGAGTCTCTTCATGTAAACTCTTCAGGGGACTAGTTGCAGGGACTAGTTCCCTCATGTGTGCTGACCTTTAGAGTCTTCTGCGAAGGTTTTGTTTCAGTGTATTGCTAATTGTTTACCTGGGTATCTCCATTTTACTTCCATAGATTGCAGTCACACAATGATACAGCACTTTTCCAATCTTTGTTACAATTTAATCATGTACAGAGACTTAAAGCCTGCACACACCAGCCTAAAAAATTTGTTTGGCTCTACAAAAAATTTCAACAAAATTTGTCTTCGTCAGGTTTTCTATTTAATAATTGTGGATGCACTCAAAAACAGTAAAATATTTGTTGACCAACAAGTGTCAGTCACATGGCGAGATCAAAGATCAAAGCAGATCAAATGTATCAGCTCACATTTTCCTTCAGATTGTCATCTGACAAAAATTTGTTTTTGCTACGAAGCAGGATGCCAGTACCTTAAAAGTTTATGGGGCTTGACAAAAATTGTTAGGAAAACAATCACCGTGTACACTTGTATCACGGAACTGATGACAGAATTTTTTGTAAAATAAGCAAAAAAATGCTTGTGTGTACGGGCCCTTTCTTTGTGGCACCATATTGTTTGTTCTGGCCAAAATATGGATAAAACACCTGAACGAAGAAGGCAAGTGTGGCAGCAGAGGTCCAAGCTGCTCCGTCCTCAGGCTGCCTTATGAAGCATTGTTTCTCCCTGGTTTATCATACAGCACTGATTTGTTTTTATTTTTTCTTAAAGCACATGAACCTGTTGTTGTCACTAGATGCTTGTCAAGCTTGTACAGTGTTTGCTCCTACAAACACTGCTCTCAAGAATAGGAACCTGGTAAGGCTGAAAATTGAAACACAAATCATCCAAAAATTTGTTACAAGCAGAATTTTAAAATGACCGCTCAGTTTTTAACATAATCCTTGAGGAGGGCTGTTGAGGGGAAAGGGTGTGGCAAGCATGGTAAAAACATTTGTAAATGCTGGCACGTTGGTATTCTTGTACTATGTACAGTCAGATTTCAGAAGTTACATTGCTTCATAGCTTCATATATAGCTGTTAGTGAAGTCATTAATACTTATACAATCTTTTTATTAAAAATGTGGTCTTGATCCTGGCAATGAAGTACCTTTATATGGTAAATTGTAATTAAAACCTCTTTTGCTATCGCAACCTTTGGTAATGAGGAATGACGTTTTAATATGTATAGTTTTGAAGCTATGTTGTGTGTCAGTTATTATGTCCCAGGGCTGTTCAATATGTCTGGAGACTATGATCACGGACGTTTTTGAAGAAGCATTTTCATTTTCAGTCTGTTATTGCTGACTGCTGATAACTGCGTGAATGGTTTTTACAATATTGTGTAGGTCCAGATAATATCTATACCTTCCCCACAGAAGGGATTTTTTTTTAAAGACCACCCCACCCCACTGGAAATTTCAATTAAGCTTGACCCCCCCCACCCCCCAGGAAATTCCAGTCCCTTCTGTGGAGGAGGGGGAGTATGTATATTTTCTGGAAATGGGCATTGGCTGGCTGAATACTTCAGATTACCTACAGAATTATATCAAAACAGTGTCAAGAAATCAACTCTTTTAAGAGTCAGGACCATAGATTATGTTTCTTTAAACTTTTTCAGACTTCAGATACCTTAAAATACCATGTTGTGGAACATTATCTCACAGAGGAAAGTATCCGAAATGGAGAAGAATACTCATCTTGGCTAGGAATGGATTATCTTGTTAAAATCACGAAGCCTGGGGCAGGAATGGTTTGTAATAACATAGTACACACTCAGAATTTGTCAATATGAAATTAATTAAATAACCATTTCAAGTCATTGCTATGTGAACTAAATTTTCAATTTGTGAAACTAATACTTCACCAGAAGTAAATTACCCAGTACATTAGTATTTTAGTTTCGATTGAGAAGATATATCTTACACTCAGGACAGCGTCTGATCACATTTCCAAGTTCGTCAAAAATACTCTGCTGCGTGTCGTATGTTCAACTCTACTATCAGTGTTTAGAAATGTGGTCAAACACGGTCTTTCGTGTTTGATATATTACTTGTAAGGTGCTTAATTACCTCAGTGGAAACAGTGCAAGGCATGTTAACCTAAGGATGTGATACACTTGGAAATTTCATGCAACTTTCATCTGATGCAACAAAAACAGAACTTTATAAGATACGTTGTTCAAATTGCCTGGCGAAACATTGCCTTTACAGTATCATGGCATAAGTGATTTTATTGTTTTCAACAGCTTCAGGTCAATAGGCTTGATGTCGTCATCAAGGGTCGGAAAGCTAGAAGAGCAATAGTGTATGGCATAGATGGAGTGCTTGAACCAGTGCGAAGAAATTGTGATGAAGCAAAACCAGTGTTTCGTTTTGTAAGTAACTCAATGAATTAAGTACGGCTTTTAACATGTTAATTCTTGATATTGATTGATGTCTACTTTTTTATGTAAATTATGAACTAAGATGTTTTGTGAAGTGGCTCTATAAATGAGATAAAGAAAACAAGCAACAGCATATATTTCTTTTGATTTGGAACATTCAAAGATGTGTATTCTATTGAGACCAATTAGGAAATTTATTCTCTGTACAGTTACATGCTTAATTTGTTGAAATCATATTATGCTGTCGTTTAAATTGAAAGAAAACGTTCATGTTCTCTCTTCATGTTACTGTAATTTTAAAAATATATATTTTTTATTTAGGGTAGCTGTACATTGTGCTCTGTATGGGTTCCAAGATGTCCGGCTGGTTGGACCAAAATTGTGAGTAACTAACATGAATGTCCTGAGCATTGTAATGCAGACTCTCACAGTGCCTCTCTCCACCCAGGAGTTATATTACACTGCTGGCAGGCGGTCTTCTCTCTTAGGGTCACTTAGACGAGTGTATAGCCATTGTGAATGCAAAAGGCCGATATGGCCAAGTAGGGAATGAGGCCATTCCCCTTTAGGCTAAAGCGTCTTGCCTCAAAATCCCTGTTGAATTTCAAGGGAAAAACAGACTGCCAGCAGTCTACCCAGGAATATATGAAATAGGTGCCAGTAAACTGTTGACGCAACATAACACATTGTTATATAGCTGGCGTTTTATTCATTGGCTAGTTCATAGTCACATGACATCTAACAATGAAACTGTTTCCCGCCAAATGTCATGAGCGGGCAACATTGCAAAAACTATGACGTCAAACGGGAAACAGTTTACTGTTTACCCGCGAAATGTTGACCGCTGTTGCACGTCATTTGTTAATAAAGTGATTGTTTGTTTTCTACCGGTTTGACCCATTTGTTTTGCAATATAGCAAATCACTTAATGACTGGTCCTGAGGGGAACGGTGAATTTTGTTTCCAGAGAATCTCAATGTTTCCTGAGACGAATGTTGAGGAGTAACATGCGTTAGACTAGCATTCCGTTAAGGGGGGACTAGCAATACTTCTAGCTGCTTCATGTTAACTTTTAATCTGATCAATTGAGTTCATTAAAAAGGTTGAGTCAATAGAGAGGTCAAGAATGACGTTTACACTACAAAGCCAGAATGAAACTCGTGCCATATATCTTCAGCCGTTTGTACAATACTGTAAAAATATTTGTATTTGTGGTGAATAGTACGAGAAGTTTGTCTATTTTTGTTTGATTTAATTGAGGATTAGAAGAAAAGAACACAAAATCAGAGGTTAATTGTAGCGTTTGTCATAAACGTCATGCTTAACATCTAATATTTGTGTTTCTTTCTTTTATAGGGTGTTCAGCAGGATTCGTGCCGAATTACAATACTTTTTTTCACCTTCCGTGGCTGTCAGGCTTTGTGCCAACAAACCACTATTGTAAGTAGACCTTTAATTTGTAATCAGATATTTCATTATTATTATTTGTAATTTTTTTACTTACATAATACGGCCAAAAAATGATATTGTGGAGAATTTATGCTGTCATGGCCATGGGCATCGCTGCTCTTACAGAGTAATCATAATAATTAATTATTGCTCTTGAAAAGGTAGTCTATTTTCCATATTCTGTTAAACATCCCTTTAGGGCAGCCACCTCTCACTATTTGGCGCTAGCATCTCTTGAAATTGTCGCCATGCTCTTCTTATAAGCAGCCACATATCATGGACTCCAAATGTCTCTTTTACATCCAGGTTACTTTGTCTGAGCGAGGGTTGTCTTGAGTGAGTAAAATAAGTTATTTACATCGTCCTTCCTCCAGGTTAAGAAATGCTGTCACGGATTCTGGGGCCAGGACTGTCAATGTATGTTGCCGTGTTTTTTTTTTGCCGCACATCATATGTAGGGGGTGTAAGATTGGTCTAACTTCGAGGGACATCTTCAGGGCATGTAACTATAATGGTTTGACTAACTATAATGGTTTAAAGTAGTAATAGACAAGATAGTAGTATTAATTGAACTTGGCTATTGAGCAATGGCAAAGATGAAAGCTGATTTCACCAGAGTCAAAGGTGAAAATGCAAGGGTCACAGTTTTATAAATATGCAAAGTTTGTGGAGTTTTTTGTCATAAATAGGGGAAACATTTCCTAATTTTGGAACTACAACTGATAGTGTATCTTTCTCAGAAATCCTGTCATTCAGGACACGATAATGTTCCTTTAGTCCATTGCCAACTTCTGGAGTTTGTCAATCTAATTTTTGCATTTACTCTTTAGCTTGTCCTGGAAATTTGACCAACCCTTGTTCCCGTCATGGCAGTTGTGATGACGGCAAGACTGGCACTGGTCACTGTCAGTGTGAAGCTGACTTCACTGGTACATCGTGCGAGAAGTGTATTGCTGGAAAATATGGCAGAAATTGCACAAATGGTAAGTGAGAGTTTACCTATAAGATCTATCGATATGACTTCCTAACCTTTAGAGTGGTTTTTAATTGACTGTCGTCAAACCAAGACCAACCAATTTACTCAGACTGATCAGCCATTCTCAAACCATAGGTACCGGTAAACCAAAACCAGAACCAAAGTAATTGCCTAGTTACTTTCTACACTCAATGAAAAACCGCTCTGATTAAGGATTTGAGGACTGGCCATCATTGAAATCTTGTAGTACGGAGGTCACAATCTCCATATCCGTTTAGAGAAAACTAACCTGATGCGAGTTAATCAACTTCAATTCGTTAGTGGGTCATCATTTTGGTAGATTTGCGTTCGCCGGGTACAGGACACTCTTTTAATAAACACTCTTATGGAGGCTGAAATGCTGTTTCTGTTTTTACCCAGTAGATGATAAAGTTTCTCAGTTCTGTTAACAAACATCGAAGTAAGGTTTCAATTTTTTTTGCCATCAGACTGTAAATGTGTCAATGGCTTGTGTAATGAAGGCATTGATGGCGATGGAAGATGTTATTGCCAGCATGGTTGGAAAGGACAGTTTTGCAACACCTGTAAGTATCATCATAAAGCACGTACGTATTAAATTATTATATTACCAATATCCTTAATTGATCTGGTGTTATATTTTTTCATTAGAGTTTAGCTACGAGTGTTTAAAACGTGATGGTGAATCTCAAGACCTCCAGTTTTATGCTTAAATGCTTTTAAATTTGAAACGTTCTAGAGACGGTGTAGAATTTCCCTTAATGCTTTTCATTCATGTCTGTTGAAAGCGGGGAACATAATGGACTTACATATAGGTAGTTGAGAATTTCCTTTGTCGAAAATGAGTTCTCATTATTTTGTATAACCTCACTTTTCTTTCCTTAGCTGCAAATTATGCCAACTGTCTTCCAACCAACTGCAGTCGACATGCCACGTAAGTTGTTGTTTAACAAATTGACGTCAGTTTTTCATGCGTCTGTCCTGTCACTGATCATGAATTTCGTCATAACATTGTCGAAGTAGCTGTGGATCCAAGAAGTGATAGCCGAGTGGATCCGCAGACTACTTTGACGATGTTATGACGAAATTCATGGTCAATAACAGGACAGACGCATGAAAAACTGATGTCAATTTGTTTTTTACAATAAAAAATTGTCAAATTGTTCGCTCTTGTTTGTTGCGTGAACATTGCATAATTTTTAAATTCATGTGTCTGTCGCTTATTGACAATGAAAATTTAGCCCATTAGCGCGCGAGAATTTTTGCAGTTATTGTAAAACACATTATTGCCATATGTGTGTTGTTAGGTTTGCTGCTCTTAATCTTTTTGTGTTTGACAGTGGCTGTTGTTTACTGTATTTGCAAACTGTTTTGATCGATTATTCTCTTGTTGTATTCTTGCCACACTGTTCTCCAAATTTCTCTCTTTGTGCTGCACACCACTTATTCTAAATTCTGCTGGGGACGTCTATTAGGGTGTAAGTAATTAATCTATAAAGTACCTTTGCCAATGACAAAATAGCCTCTTGAATTGACTTATCCAATGGTTGTGTAAAAGGGGAAGTATATTGGCCGTCAGCCAACCGTTAATCTGGAAAATGAGAGCTTGCTAGTGAAAAACGTTCTTTAATTTACAATACTAACGTTACTTACAATACTAACATTACATAAAAAAGCAGTTCCTTACAATACTAACACTACTTATTGTACACTAACATTACTTACAATTTGCCAATACCACACATTTAGCATACCGTAACGTGACTTATAGCAATGTTCTACTTACAATAATTCTAACATAACCTACAATGTTAATATTACTTACTAATTAACTTTTGTTAATTATTATTTGTAATATCGTTAGTTTATTAGTTGTCTTTAGTCATCGTTGTCAATTCTAGTCTCTTTAGTTCTCTTGTTACCTTCAGTTGTATTTAGTTGTACCTAGTTGTATATTAATAACTCGTCCAAACATGACCCGCCTAGATTAGCTCAGCTATCCGCGGGCATGTTACAATTGTAATTTTAATTTGAGAACAAATAAAAATGTATGTATGTATGTATTAACAATACAATGATAGAAAAACGTAAATGACTTACAAGCGGCTTGTAAGTCATTTACGTCTTTCTATCCATTGTTTCTAAAGCTTTCCTGGTTCAAATAGTTTCTATTCTAACAATACAACGCCTTACTGGCAAAAAACTCGGATCATTTCCACATTGGTATGTATTTTTTTCTCAGATGTCGAGGTCCAAGTGGTAGTGGAAGGTGTGAATGTGATGCTGGTTACACAGGAAATGGAACTCACTGTACAGGTCAGTTCCTCTGCCTTGGCGGGGGGGGGGGGGGGGGGGGGGGACTCCCATTATGCTCACCAGGGCTGTAGCTAGTAACAAGCAAACCGAGGTACTTGCCTCAGTCATTTTTTTTTTTTCGTTTTTGATGTTCTTAGTCATCATAAACATCCTAAATACCTAGGAAGAGAATTATACCATAGACGTTGCCTCAGTCGTAATTTATCCGTGGTCGTTGCGTCAGTCTGAATTTTTTCATGGTCATTGCCTCAGTCTGAATTTATCCATGGTCATTGCCTCAGTCATAATTTATCCATGGTCATTGCCTCAGTCATAATTTATCCATGGTCATTGCCTCAGTCATAATTTATCCATGGTCATTGCCTCAGTCATAATTTTTTCATGGTCATTGCCTCAGTCATAATTTTTTCATGGACATTGCCTCAGTCAATTTGTTTCTGGCTATGGCCCAGCCCACTGGAATGTAGGGCAGCAACAAAGTTCTTCCACCACTGTCGGTCTGTCTTTGCCCTGCTTTTGGAATGTGTCCCAGCTGTGACTTAATCCCCTCATTACTGTCTCTGAGGAGCTTAAACCACAGCTCTGGAACAAGTCTGGTGCCTGAAATGATTAATCACCTTTCTGTTTACAGAAATCGACAGATGTGTTGTGAATAATGGCGGCTGTCATCAAAATGCTACTTGCACTGTTGACATTACTCTGCCAGGCTTCAGGTCTTGTAAGTGCAATCGTGACTTTACAGGAGATGGGCTGTTTTGCGTTGGTAAGTACTTCTACAACTAGCAATCACTCTTGGGGAAATAAAATTGTCTTGTGTAGAAAATTGGTTGTTCAAAGCTTATATAGCACTGCCTTGTGGATAAAGATCGCCATGGTGGCATAGACTGTATGACCTTTTATCCACTAAAAAAACTGGAACTCAAATAGCAAATATAAAGGAATTTAAAATAAAGTCAATAATGTGTCCGACGCGTAAATACGACACCCCTGACTGCAATTTTAGTGTCTTTCATTTAAGTTGACATTTGTTAGGCTCTACCTTTTTTCTACTCATCAACTGGAAAGCATAGTGTTCTTCTTCACTGTGGACACCTGGAGCAAACAATCTTCTCTCAGAGACATAGAATGATCTCTCTTGAGTGGTAGTCGTAATGTAGGTCCTTACTATCATTTAGTGTCGTCTCACAGTGGAATGTGATAAGTGTCAAATCTTACTTTATTTATCTTTGTCTTGCAAAATCTAAATTAAGCATCAACTAGCAGAGGAGGCACCCACGGTGAAAAAACTAGAACATTTAGCAAATCCTTATTGGTTTCAATCCTGAGATAGATTAACGTAATGAATGTATGTCGATTAGCGGCCCCTAGCGGCTTATCCCCCAATCACAAGTCGATTAGCCCCCATTCACCCTCGTATTCACGCGTAAAGAAGGAGAAGTAGACATTGTTTTGGACCTCTGTTTGGGAGCTACACAGTTGGGGGCTAATCGACTTGGGGACTTAACGACCGGATACCAACTCATAACACAATACGCATAGACGTATGTCTTAACTATTGATCTGTGGTCTTGATTCAGAAATAGATCCATGTCAACGGAATAATGGTGGCTGCCATAAGAACGCAACTTGTACTAATATAGCACCTGGGAAGGTATGAAGCCCTTGTGTTACGACTTGCCTATACATAGTAATGAAATTATTTTGGTTAGTGACAAATTTTTCTTGGCTGTCGCGCATTTCCTGCCTTAAAACATTTTTTTTTTGTCTTTCCAGAGGAATTGTTTTTGCAACAAGGACTTTTCAGGAGACGGTGTGAAGTCTTGTGTTGGTGTAAATCCATGTGACTTAGTGAGTTACCCTGTTTATTTGTTACTAGGTTTCCTTTTCAATATGATTTCATCCACGCTAGTTATTATATGGATTCAGAAACTAGATCTCGCCTTTGGCACCAGAAACAGAGGCCCAGGGATATATTCTCAAGTTGGAGAATTAACGTTATTGTGGATTGTTGCAATGTCCCTTTCTAACCAAGAGTATTAATTGGTACCGGAAAATATATTGTGAGAATTCTGATAAAACGCTGTGTATATTCTGTGATTTATATTACTTTCTTGAACATGAAAATAGCAAAAGGACAATTGTAAATGGCCCAAATCCTTAACCTCAGGATCTCAAATCAGCTTGTGACAAAAATACCTCCACTAGATGTTATAACTTGCAAGTTACCCAAGTCTTAAGGTTCTCTGAGTGCTTTTTCACAACTGTTTATAAGGTCAATTGTATTAAAGTTAAGTTAAGGTTTCAGGCAGTCCTTAGCTCCTGTTCCTTTAGCGTGAAGCGACTAGGGTTGTCCATCATGCTAATCCATCACAGGTTTCCATGACAGTTCACCATAATAAGCAATAGAGCGCGTTTTCCGTGTTTACATAGCTTCATCTAAACACAAAGCGAGGAGGAGGGGGGGGGGGGGGGGGCGGTTGTCGAAGAAATTGAGACAGGTATGCAAACCCGAGATGCAGTCGATGGTTTCCATAACTTTCCGCTCTCCCCCCCCCCCCCCCCCCCAAGTGATTAAAAGAGGCCTATCTAAACACAGAAAAAGGACTGCATTGTTTTTCTAGTAATATCTTTTAAGAGTACGTGCAAATCAAAAACGTCACAACCGTGTTTGCATACTCTCATCTAATCACTCCTATCGACCAATGAGCGCGCGCGTAGTATCTCAGTTATTTTATAATATTCATTTGGTCTCCTGAATGAAGGGAGCTTGACGTTACTCTCTTATTGTGAATGTTGTTGTTTTCAGGATAATGGAGGATGTAGTGACAGAGCAGTTTGTAACAATGTAGGACCACACCAGAGAACGTGCACCTGTAGAAAATTCTATGTTGGAGATGGATTCACGTGTATTGGTGATATAATGGAGGTAACAAGGAAAACTACAGTTAATAGATAGAGCGGTTTTCAATTGAGTGTCGTAAAACCAGAACTAAATAAATTTTGTTACTTTTATAGGCTTTAAAGCTTGACCCTCAATTGTCAGCAGTAGAAAGTCTTATCAAGGTAAGGCAAAAAATGTATATATGCTCTAGGTGTAAGCATGAGCTCATCAACAGGAGTGTTCAAAAAACTTACTGTCAATTCAAATGTCTAGATAGAGCTTTTTTAGTATATTGTTTTACAATTACCTTTTGCTTGAGTCAGTAGTTTTTAATCTTTAAACTGGTGATTACTCACTCTTTATTGTGCAATGGGCGTCCTCTAAAGAGAGGTTTAATGTATGACATAACTGAGATGCTTTTATGTTTTCAGAAATATGGTCTTGACAAGCTCTTGGCCTCTCATGGCCACTTTAACCTTTTGGCTCCAGTAAACGCTGCTCTTAACCAGTTACAATCAGGAAGTCGTAAGGTAAGAAACGTTTGTTAGCTTCAATGTATGAATGAACGAATGTCTATTTACCAGAAATTTCTTGAAATTTCTAGCTGAGGCAATGAAGAACTTCTGATGGCTCATATCATTAGAAATTCCAAAAAAAACATATTTTTAGTTGTTAGGCAGCTTTGTATTGGCAGTAAAACATTTTGATTTCCTAATAAAAGTCCTTTACCTAACTTTCAACGTTTTCCTTGACTTTTCCTCGTGAATCTGTGAGATTCTCGGATAAAAAATTCAAAGTCATGGCTACGTTTCTTAACCAATCAGATATTTCTGTCTGGAAGTTATACCAATTAACGTTTTCATTGCTATGGACAGCGTCGTAGTGTGCAGGTACCAGCAAACCAGGAGGAAATGTTTTTGAAATACCACATCATTGGCTGTGCAAGAATCCCTAAGAACTTCCTTGGTGATTCTGCAAACTTTACAACACTGCTCGGACCGTCTGTATCAGTGAAAATAGAGGTACGTTTTAATGTCTATTGGTTATGCTTTTAGTGCGGTTTTCAATTGAATGTCGTAAAACCAAAACCAAAGTAATTACTCTAGCCTATCCTACAGTGGACAATGGAAAGGGAGCTTAAGGAGAAAGGATTAAAATTTTGGGCAGAGGCGGCGTCAGCTGCAGAGGATAGGGTAGCCTGGAAGCAGAGAGGCGACAGCCCAGTTGATTCCCCAGTAGGAGAACGGAACGATGATGATGATTCTAAAAGCCACACACAATACAGTGAAACAATGACAACTCCAAGTAATTACGTGTAGGTGACGTAAAGCGCGGGAAAACGAGTGCGAGCGAGGCTCGATTGGGTTTGGTTTTACTTCTGATTGGATGAAAAATTTGCGCGAGGTTTTTAAGCCAATCGTGCAGGGTAGATGATACAAAACAGATTACTTTTCGACAATCAAATAAAAACCGCTCTAAAGATAATTAAACTACAGTAATAGCCCACGTATAAGAACCTGAATTTTTCAGTTTAGCCTAAATAGGTTCTCATATAAATGGTACTTAAAGCATATTTAGGCTACCAACGTTCTTAAAATAGGTTCTTATATTTTCATATGAATTTCATCTGAATACACAATATATATTAGAAATATCATCTCATAATACAGTATAAATCATTTATTTGTACCATAGAGCAATGCCTATAGGCAGTTCAGTGCAGGTACAGTATATGTCCTTAACAAAACATAACAAAGAAACTTTTTTATTTCATTGGGATATATTTTGATATTTTACATTTAATATTTTGTGATTCTCACAGAGTTGGAGATGGTCAGAAAGCTTTCTTTGATACTGTAGTAGAGTACAGTACTTGCAAATACTTGGGGAATTATTTGGATGGCAAACACAATAGACATACAACATGGTACTTAAGCTTGAAAGAAAAAAAAAGTTATGTCAAGTTACTTTAAAATAGATGATGATCTTAATTCAGTAGTTTCTACCTATACACTGTTACAGCAACCCCACTGATAAGAACCTAACTTAAAATGTTAGCCTTAATAGGTTCTTCTGTGGAGGGGGCTTAAAATGAAAATTTTAGCCTAACAGGTTCTTAAAACCCAGGTTCTTATACGTGGGCTATTACTGTATCTCGATTATCACTATGAAAATAGATGAAGGCCAGTAAAACATTTGCGCCATTATTTCTTGGTCGTTATTAACTTGGGTTTTATTTCCTTTCAGGGTAATGTCACGTCTTTTTATGATGAATATGGAAATGTTTCCAGAGTAGTTGGAGTGTATGAGTCAGCAAATGGCATTATCATGAAACTGGACAGCTTACTGACTCCACCAGTGCCTGCAGCTAGCAGGCCAATGGTATGTAATTAAATTTGTATAATAGGTCAGATTATTTTCGCATTTTGATGTAATAAATCAAACACGAGAGACAGTGTTTCATCGGTATGTCCAAACACCGAGGAGAGAGTTGAAAATGCGACGCGCAGCGGAGTATTTTTGATGAAATTCGAGGTGTTTCGCTAGCCGATGAAATACTGTCTCGAGTGTTTGGTATATCTTCTCAATCGAAACAAAAACTAAGGAGTAAATGGAGAAGTAAAATCGTCAAAATCTATGCTAATTAAGACCGGGTATCCAAACTTCCTTCACGGTTGTGATTTTCTTTGTTTCAGCTTGATGAATTATTAATGAGTTTGAGAATGGTTGTTACTTATAATCGATTGGAGGACACTGACAGACGTTTAGATGACGTCATTAACGTTTGTATAGGAAACAGCTAAATTCCATGTTGTCGTGCGTCTGTTCAGTAATAGATCCCAGAAGATGTCAAAATGTGGTAAGAACATCAGTGACACACTCGGCTATCGCCTCGTGTGCCATATTTTACTTCGTACCACATTTTGACGTCATCTGTGATCTACTACTGAACAGACGCACGGCAACATGGAATCTATTTGTTAAATAGATGATAACTAGTATTCAACTGGAAGATGCAACCTTTTGCTTGTTAATCTTGCAAACAAGAGTGATAAAAAAAAACGACCACACTGATAAGAAACCGAATTGACATTCTTATGCTGATTGCTGATTTGCAGAAATGTTTAATCTTTTCCGTTATTACCATGACATTATATTGTTGATAATTTGGGCCATTTTGGTTTTAACCCAACAGGGGTCCTACATTGATGTAGCTAACATACTTGGATACAAAGAGTTTGTAAAGCTCGTTGAGGTTAGTAGAGGCTAGGTGCTGAGGTGATTTAATCCAATACAATATAGAATTTGTACTGGGTTAGTCTTGAGAATGAAGCGTATGGTCATATAAGAATCGCGTTTTCCAACCTTAACAGACTTAGTTGAGTGATCAGTAAATGCTAGGTCATAGAGAAGGGAAACGTCTAAAAAATGGACAAATCAGTTGCAGAATAATTTCAGAAACCAAGTTTATCTTTTGAACATTGGTGTTTATGTACACTGTACATCGTACAGAGGTTTTCATTGTAAGTTCACCCGCTTCTTGTATAATCCACAAAACAGGCACTGAGTCTCATTGGTCACCCTTTGAGATCATGGTAACTTAACCATGTATTGTAAGAATCATAACATTACCAACTGAATCCTCATACATTGTACAGCAAGCAGGACTGAAGAACCGCCTGGACGTTGCAGTAAACAGACCTGTTCTAATGTTCTGGCCAACTGATGATGCCATAAGAGGGTTGCCTCAGGACCTGATGAATCGGCTGTTGGATCCTGTCCATGTGGGGGACTTGATACGTTTTATACGATATCATGTAGTAACACAAATTCAGGTTAGTGATCAACGAAAGAAAGTTGCAGAAAAAATGTGTTTTTCCATGTGGTAATCTTTTAAAGTAGTGTTGCCATTGGCGTTCTTAAAAATCTCCGAAATATTAACTACATTTCCTAGTAAACTTTTGCCTCAGTATGATGTTCAAAGGGTGGTTAGTGATATTGGCTAGATAACTCATTACGTGACTAAACAATCAACTTCATACTTCTTCAACTGGATAATACTAGTGGATAATATTATCCGACACCCTTTGTACAACTGCCGACTTGGGTGGAGATTAAGGCACTGTGAGAGTAGAGTGTCTTGCCTTTGATCACAATTACCAAGCCATTACAGCCAACGCTGCACTAGCCAATCGGGTGATGTACCACCCACAGCAACATGTACAGCCTGCAGTAATCACGTTTTATCAAGATAAAGGCTTTAGAACTATCTCATTGCGTACTAGCCATTAGGGCAAAATAGCGTCCACAGCAACAACTGAGACCAATCAAATTTTCTCAAAACAATTTGTCAAAGTCATCTCAAAGCTTAGCCAGAAGTGTCAGTTATCTCTCGCCCTCGACGTAATCCCTGGCCGTGAAACGGGGATTAGGTTGCGGACGGAAGATGACTAGTATTTCAGGCTACTCGAAGCTGGCACATTTTCCAAATAGTGAATAATGTCCAAGAATCGAAGTTTTTGAGGACAACCCGTTTTCTTTGCAGTCTGATTTTAGTACCCAGTCTTTGTTGAGAAGTGGAGCAGGGTTAGAGTTGAGGACGTTTGGAGGATCAAGTTTATTTGTGTCATGTAAAGGAGGAAAGGTTTGTTATTGTTTTACCTGTTTTCTGTCAACTTTGAATGAGCGAGTTCTTCTATCAACTCAAAACTCATACTTACACATTTTCATTTGTTTTTCAGTATTACTCAACTGTAAGGTGGAACACTAATGACAAAAAATACACGTGATCATAATGAAGTTTGTGTTATTTGTATGGGTAATCATACGGTTTCGAGTTCAATTTGGAATTAATTTGCACGAGTGAGTTTTTCAAAAAGCTGAAATTGCACGAGCCGCTTCGGCGAGTGCAATTTCAGCTTTTGAAAAATTCCCAAGCGCTAATTAATTGGAAATTGAACGAGAAAAACCGTGTGATTACTTATTAGTAATATAAACGTGAAAAAATTCGCGTGGAGGAAATGCCGGAGGATCTTTCTTGAAGCCATTTTTTCTTATTCGAGAAAACTTTTTTCAAAGTTTCCGCACTAAATTTTCGTCATCATTTTATGTGATATCACTGGCCTAGAAAATTTCCTATTTTCTTTCAGTCAATCACAATCTAGAATTACGATGTGTAATTTGCTCTGGTGTTACACTTGAACTGCACTGCTCTCAGCCAATCAGAGTCGAGTAATTTTTTCATGTATATTATTAATGGTAATAGGACCGAGTGGAGTCCAATTCGGTCTGTAATCATACGAGTGATTAACAAAATCGGACGACCGCGAAGCGGGAGTCCGATTTGTTAATGACGAGTATGATTACAGACTGAATTGGACGACACGATGTCCTGTTACCAATTAATCAAAACTATGACAAAATTCGAGAAACGAACAAACCATCGATTGATCGCTGAACGATAAAACGTCGTTATGAATACTGAAAAACACAGCAGTTTACTCGACAAAGTGCACCGCAACAGCGCGCGCAAAATGACGCGTACTGTTCAATTGCAAGCATGACGCGTACACTGTCCAATTAATGCTCAAATCGGGCTGCTGATAGCCAATCACGTTCGAGAATTTTGTTATAGTTTTGATTAAGATTGGAATAATTATGTGAATGGGTAAATTAGAAGTATTTTTTTTACTTATTCTGCAGGGTGACCTTTATGTAAATGGTGATAGTAAACTTGTTGAGAGGGATGTAATATTTAATGGCGGTGTGGCGTTTGGTGTGGACAAGGCTCTTATTCCTCTTGGATTTGGTGGCAACTGTGATGACATTAAAGAAACGCAAATTACGGTAACAACCCATATCTATTGTGATGTCCCTTGCTGTGGTATTGAAAATTGCTAACTTATTTCTACCTAGTTGTCAGTCAACAAATCCTCTTACGTCGTTGACGCATGAAAAATGATTTTTTTTTCCTTCATAGGGCCAATGTGGAAATTGTTTTGTTCCTGTTAGTTGTCCTCAAGAAACTACTCTTGTTGTGAGTAGTCTACAGCATAATCTTTACCTATACTTGTGCATTAGTTTAGGACTCGGTAAACTTTCGAAATGGTGGTTGGATATTTTTGACATGAAACACTTGGGCAGTCAATTAATTATAGGTCAACAACAAGGTCTGTTATGTTCAGTTGGTCCAGCTTTGTCGCATTATCTTCAGCATCCATTTATAGCTTTCTCTTCTGTAATATATAAATAACTGATTCATTTGAGAGTGTTCTCGACGAAATGTAAAGTAGTTTATTTGACGTGATATAAGTGTGGTTTTCCGCTGGCTGAGGAACGAATGAAGCGGAAAACGTTTTTCTCACACACGGCTGGGAGTCTTAGTACAAGTGTGTGGGGCGGGGGAGGGGGGGTTTCAGGTCATGTGGCTTGTACAAGGTCCAAGTTTTGTTTTGCCATCCGCCATTGCCTGACATGCCCCACCCACCCACCCGTGAGGTATTTTTGGAGTCTATTAAGTTGCAGTGAATTTATTTTCTAGCCACTTTTTTGTGCCATTGTAAGACAGTTATGTTATGTTATGTTGTTATGTTAATAAAGGTCAGGCTGTGTGGTTCGGCTTGGCATGGCTCCCAGCGGTGTGTGAGAAAAACTGTTTAGTACGTGTTTTCTTTAAACAATCTGTTTCCTAGAGATTTGCTCGAAAAACAGTAAGTGTTCGTCAAGAGAGGTTACGTTGTAAACAAATGAAATTACCTTAGATAATTGCTCAACCCCTAAACTCACTACATTATATATTTCTTACTATCAATAAAATGTTCAAGCAGATAGGGAAGATGCCTTGATATGCCATCAAATTCTTAAAACTAACTGTCAATCGGTATAGAGAATTGGTCTCGAACAAAATGCATGTACCTGCATCTCTCTCTACCACATTAGGGTGCAACGAACCACAACTGCACATACGATGGAGATTTGATAGGTTGCCAGCCGATATGTTTACAGCGAGAGAGAGTTAGAAGATGTTGTAAGAACTTTTATGGACCAAACTGTGATGGTAAGTTACGCTTTTCAGGGTTATGTGCACTGTAAGCAAAAAGCCTGGCCCTCGTCGCTTAATGACAGAAACGGGGATAAACTCTGGCTGTATAGGCCATCTGACACAGACTTTACCTTATCCTATTCCAAGGGATGTAGTGTTATTTCTATTGTTCCGTCACCTTACATACCATGCAGAATGAGTGCTGATGAATAAATTATTTAAGTGAAACTTTATGTAGCCAGGGTGGCCCATTCAGCATCGTGAGCACCTGAAATTGCCACGCACAGTATCGCCTTCAAGCAATTTTTTTTAATCCTAAGTGCGTGTTTTCTAACCAGTTTCTTGTCTCATGTTGGTACAGTGTGTCCTGGTGGTATTCAGTTACCTTGTAGTGGGCGTGGTCGCTGTATCGATGGGCTTCTTGGAGATGGTACATGCGTGTGCGACTTTTCATTTAATGGCACAGCTTGTGAGCGGTGTATTAACAGCACTGTTGCGTCGTGTCCAGGTATCTTACATTGACTTTCAAAGTCGTTTATTTTCATCAGCGGTTGCGGAAGATTCGTGAATGTATCCTTAGTGTCAGATATTCAAATGATGTTTTGCTCTTAGAGTTTTTACGAACCCCTAAGGGATACGAAAATTGGTTTGAAAAATCGGATAGTTCGAGAAATCAGGGGTAAAATTACAGTGTTTGACTGAGGGGAAAGAAACGACTTTTAGTTCGAGTTAAGGGGAGGGTTAAAAATTGAAGGGTTTAAGAAATCAGGATGTGACTTCATTAGCCCATTGCTTTCGAAAGTGGAACAAACTAAACTGATTAGTCATAACGGAGGTTGGACTGGTCGGGTGGAGCGAATAAATACCAAGGTGGGAGAGGAGTTTTGTAAGTTTGTAAGTCACATCCCGATTTCTCGAACCCTTAGCATATTTTATCATTTGTAATTTTCAGAGGCCATTTACACCCTTTGATTGCTAAAAAGTGGTTTCTCACACTATTAACGCGAATAAAGAAAATCATCAGATAAAGAATATTGTCTTGATGTAACACCAAATTATCATAATTGACATTGAAAGAAATGTATGACGATCGGTAAGGAGAACTAATATTTTGATCTTGGGATTTCTTTTCAGTACCATCTGTTGACTGCAAGGCAGATAATGGTGGCTGTCACGTGTTTGCTACCTGCTCTCAAACTGGTGTTGATCGTTTGACGTGCTCATGTAAACCTGGTTACCATGGAGATGGATACTACTGTCAGATGACTGACGTCTGTGCCACTAACAATGGAGGGTGTGGTGTCAATGCTACTTGCTTGTTTACTGCGCCAGTAAGTTTGTGTGTAATGTTATTCCCTGGTTTTACAGTTTCATGGTTAAGGAACATAAGGGAACAATAGGTAGCATGCAATGGAGTAGCGCTGCGTTCATTGGGAGTGAAGCATTGATCTGGAAATCAGAGCTCTTGTAGTTATAAGCCACTAGGATCGTAAACACTGTCTCATATGTATAGACTACGAGTAGTCCCTCTTTTGCTTAGTCCGTCGTACGTGACGCGAAAGAAAACCGCAACAAAAATTGGCCGCGCGGAATCCTGGAGGTGAGGAGCGCGCACTCCTCGCCCCCAGGATTTCGCGCGGCTATTTTTGTCTCGCGGTTTTTTTTCGCGTCACGCACGACGGACTAAGCAAAAGAGGGACTTCTCGAAGTTTATATATGTAAGCTAGGTGCTGTAATCTGTCAAAAGCAGAATGGCTCTAGGTTAGAGCGTTTTTCAATTGAGTGTCCTAAAACCAAAACCAAAACCAATTACTTACCAATTAGACTACTCAGCCAATCTCAAACTGAAGGAAAACCAAAACCAAAAGCAAAACCAAAGTAATGGCCTGACTACTTTTGACACTCAGTTGAAAACCACTCTAACCTAGATCCATTTTTAATATAGCCGATTAATGACTGACAAATTCTTGTCTTCCCAGGGAACAAGAAGCTGCCTGTGTAAAGCTGGCTTTTATAAAGTTGGCTCCACGTGTCGTCCTCATCATCCTGCCTCACCCTGCTCTCAGAATCACGGAGGATGTTCCGTCCATGCTGAGTGTTCCTATGATGGTAACTTCTTGTAACTTCTCTTCTCGTTAAGTGAAACTAGTTCAAGAGACCATAACGAACAGGGTGTTTTATTTTGTTCTACTACAGGTGTTAAGGTCACATGTTCTTGTCGTTCAGGCTTTACTGGAGACGGATTAACTTGTGAAGGGAACATTATACAGGTCAGCAAGGTTCTTTTTCTAAGGGAATTATACATGAAAATTAGTCTGCTGGTTCATGTAGAGTGATTGTCGAGGTCAGTGTACTATTATAATTATTTATACAAATATTATATATCATAATTAGAGGCAGTGATGATCAAGGTAATTTATCCTTATAGCGTTAATACATTGTTAACCAGACAGGCGGTGAGATAAAGTGGTTTTCATTTGAGTGTCGTGAAACCAAGACCAAACCAACCACTTACCAAAGAGACTACTCAGCCAATCACACACCGTAGTAAGACCAAAACCAAAGTAATTGCCTGATTACTTTTGACACTCAATTGAAAACCGCTCTATTGACTTGATATAACACCCAATTCTCAGAAGTTCGCCTTAAAAGAAACGTATGACAGCTAGTAAGGAGAAGTGATATTTTGAGTTTGAAACAAAAGGGTTAAAGGAAAGCACCCCTCCCTACTTCCTCCTTGCCATAAAAAAAAAAAATTCGCATAGAAAAGTCTTTGGACCCATTGTTTATTAAGATGGCACGTTTTGTGTACATATTCGTATTGCTGTGTGCTGTTGTCGAGTTTGCTTGCTACAGGTATTCTCAGACCATACTCATATATACTGAGTATCTTTATCCAATGTAAAGGTGCTCCAAGAAACTAGCAACGTTACAGAATTCTACAAGGTATGTCACCTTTCAGTGTTGTTGTTGTTTTTTTTTTACATCATGTTATGGAAACAAATGAAACTGTATTTAAGTTTGGTTAAAACACAGTAAGGAAGATTTTTATAAGTCAGCGACACAAATTATTTTGGAAACAATTCAGATTTCTTCCAAAAGGAATTAATCCATGACCATCCTCACCCCTGTTGGATGTGCTGCGTCGCAGCATAAATGAGGAAGGGGTAAGGGGTAAGGGAGGCACCCTCCCTCCCCCTCTTCCCCGGTTTATGTCTGTTGCGCAAACTATGTTATACGAGACCCTGGATATGAAGCTACATTACTAACATCCGGGACAAGACCTGTTGAGGCAAATGTAAACTCTCTCTCTAATTTGCAGAAAATGTTACCGTAACGTAGAGAAAAAAAAATTATTTCGCCAACTCCCCCTTGCACAATATTCTCTTCTCTGTGCTGCTAAGAATGTTGTTAGGGAAACCACAAACAGCATTGATTGCAGGGGGTGAGGAGTAGACGAATTACATCTGTGAGGAGGACACATGTCACAATTTAGCTGTGTGATAAGTTATCAGTGACTTTGTCTTATAATATAGCTTATCTTTGTGAAGTGTATATGAAATAATTCATATTTGAACTGCGGTTGTAGATGAAAGTGAAGAATGATCATCGCAATAAATTTTCCAATTTAAGCAATTGGAAAGAAGAAGCCTGAAAAAAAATCAGGGCTTCAACGCCCCTGATTTTTTTCAGGCTTCTTCTTTCCAATTGCTTAAATTGGAAAATTTACTGCGATGATCATTCGTCACTCTCATAGCTTATCTTTGTTTCTTTGCCTCCTTTTTACCTTCAGACCCTCTACCAACTGACCACCCTCAGTACAGAGGCGGTGTTTTTATTTCAAGATCTACAGTCCCAGTCAAAAACCTTTACAGTGTTTGTGCCTGTTAACAGCGCAGTACACAGCAAGGTGCCAATTATTACAATTTTTTGTCAGATTAGAATTCACTCGACATGTTCTCTCATCTTCGGTCAATATAGGTCACTGTCATAATTATCACACATTTAACTTGATGAAAGTTGTGCATTACATGAATACAAGGTTTCCCTGGTCTTGAACACGTTAATGTTTTTTTTTATATATATAATCTTCAAGTTTAGTGGAAAGTAAGGGAATTTAATATCTAGTCAGGGAAATTCTCAGAATAAGCAAATTTCATTTTTACATGCTGCAGGTTTTGGTAATGTCAATTCAATTGCTTTTGTGTAAAAGGAACTTTTAAAAGCAAATGCGTAATTATCGTCACAGGTAAAAGTCGGGGAATCTTTTCTTTCTTTTTTAGGGGCACCATGATAGTAGTAGTTCTATATATTTACTGCTTCAAACAAGGATTGAGAAGTTCGTGTACATGTTACCTCTCCTCGCTTTTTCCCCTTATTTTTACAGAGGTTCACATTACATATTATGAAGAATCACATCTTGTCTGGAAGGTTTCCGCTAAACAACATGATTAGTGACTTATCTCTGACGACCCTGGCTGGAACCAAACTGCACATTAAAAAGCTAACAAATGTAAGATCTAGAATTTGTAAATTTTAGTTTACATTAACTACTAGTTATTTAAAAAAGGCTTTTAAACGAGTTGATCAATAAGGGTTTTAGTGGACGTTATAATCCCGAGAGGGACTCCCCCGTCAAAAGGGCGGGGATAATCTTCGGAAAATTTGAATTTAAACCCTAAGGGAGATCAATCTAGCATGGCACAGGATTTATACAAGATTTAATATCGTGCTTCAATATTGACCCCCCAAAATATATCATTCTTAAACAGACAAAAAAGTAAGTGATATAACAACTTAACGACGATAAATAATTTCGACTTTGAAGAATGGAACGATTTCAACTTAGCCTGTGTAAAGCGCCCGCTCTTCTCAAGAAAAATCGCAGGGAGTACGTCTCCGATTTTTTTCGAGGAGAGCGGGCAGCTGTACATAGGCCCTTACAACTTAGCCCTTACTGTTGGTAAAACAGTGGGACACCTTAGTTTACACCCTAAGTGATACCAAAATAGGCGATTTCCACCCCTGAATGAGATGACGAGCTTCCTCACCCCTTTCATATAAGAGTCCCCCTGTTTGAAGGCTTTGGCTCAAGATAACATTCGTTTGTTACTGTTACACAGGGGCAAGTAGTTGTCAATGGAGTTGCTCATGTTATTGGAGACATTCCTGCAACTAATGGCCTGGTACACGTAATAGATCAGATGATCCCGGTGAGTAAATGACTTACTGACCTAAACATTGTCTTGTAAGTAGTTGTTATTGACAAAGCTTTAGGTCCAGATGTTGAAACATTGAGCGAGTTTATCTTTTATTCACGTGAACCGAGGTGAATTCTAGGGGCACTGAGGAACAAGATATTAATGCAGTAAAGTAGTAAAATGTGTTATCATTTGATATGTATGACTGCGAGGGAGCAGAGAAACACATATTTCAAGTTGTGATTTTTATGCAAAATTTAGGAGATGCAGTGATGTAATGGTTACTGTACTAAAGGTTGGCTCCGGGGGTCTAGGTTCTAGCGAGGGTCTCGCAGGTCCTCTCTCCACCCTCCTGAGAATTGTTGGGCGTCCTGAGAAAATACCGAGGCGGGGGGGAGTACCGAGGATAATCTACGTTGAATTAGCTTTCCTTCCAGGGGATGTAGAAAAAGTTCCAGTTTCTTCATGCTTCGAAAATGATTGCGATCTCCCAATCTTAGGACTGCAACAAATTGAACCTTTGTCATATTTTACCTCACATACTTACTGCAAGTTAATTTCATTTTAGGCTGTTGCTCCTCCACCTTCAACCACAGTAACACCAACCAAACCAACTGAACCAACTAAACCTACCACAGCAACCCCAGGAAAACCAACTTCAGTATGTTACAGTCATTATCTTCATTTATCTTGTTGTATTTAAAGATGATTTCCAGTCCGTACTGCGCACTCTCGAGAGTTTGTCTGCGTTTTTTGTTTTGTTTCATGTAAGACATCACAAAATGTGAACATTTTGCAACTACTTACGTGAATTAAATTCCAAGTTTCAAAACAACCGCCATTATGGATGCGAAGCGGTCGAAGCTTTATGCTTCGTTCTTTCTCATATCACTTGATGAAACAACTTCGCAGCTTTAAAAATCAATGAAGCTGTTGGAAAAAGAATTTGAAAGGCCTCAAAAATAAGGTATGTGGTTCGTAACAAATAACATCGATTCGCATTCCATCGAGTGAGACTTATAATGTTTATAAACGTTAGGGTGCTGAGTGCGATACTGAAAATCATATTTAAGAAAGAGCTACAACACTGTTAGCTTTAATAAAAGGCAACTTCTTAATTTACCTGTTAGCGTCTCAAGTGTAACTTTTGTAATGTCGAGAAGAAGAAAAAATACTCACACTTAAGGTGCAAAGCAAAACAAAATGACAATCAGTGATTTTACAAAATCAGGCAATTTTGACATACCTGCCTCGTCAAAACGTTTGCGATAATTATACGCGTTGTCTCTGCAATCTTCGGTTTGTCGATCCTTTAGCCTACTTGTTGCCGTAGCCACCACTCCACCAGGAAAAACAGGAGAGAGGGAACCATAGTGCGAAGGTTACACTATGTAAAGTGGGTGAAGTTCGATAAATAAGTGGATACAATTCACGACGGATGTGTGATATCATTTTCATTGCTTTATCGATTATGTGTTCTTACAGAAGCAGACAACCCAGCAAACTACTATTCCAACAGAAGGACCTGTTGTGGTATTTATAGCTTACTGTTACAACTTTGCAATATCCAGTATTTATTCTTGACTTTATAACGTTTTGCATTTAAAAAAGAGTTTACTACTTTCACTCAACTTTCTTTTCGAATTCATTTCAAAGCTAACACATTGTTGATATCTTGTGGTTTGTGTTAGCTAAAGGACTTCTTTGTAAGGTGGATTTAGTTTAGAGCATATATGCTGCGGAATGTATTGTTTGTTTGGGAAACCAAATGCGTTCAGCAAAATCTATACTTATCTCTTACTCCAGTCAAAGGACCTTTAATTTGGTTGGGTTTTTTAACTTCTTTAAGTGTTACTCTCCAACATGCAACAAAGCTTAAGCCAGTCAGTATGTACGCATAACAGACCTATTTTTAAATTGGACTCTTCTGCGGTAAAGTTTATGTATTGAATGGATTGGAGTAGTTCTGTAATATTTTCTTTCTACACTGGGTGCTGACATTGCTATTTCTTTTGTTCTTTAGCCAGATGGACCAAATGCAGGAAAGCAGGTGTGTAGGATTTATAGAAATGCTTTGGCTCTCGAAGCAAAAAGTGAAACTGACTCGGTTATCGCAGATTATCGTTATTTGTCAGTGTCTCGCAGATCAATTTTTTTGTCTGAGCTTTCGGCTTCGGCAAATAACTGATCTGTTCGCCACTGACAAATCCCGATGTTTTGCTCAACCTCGTCCATTAATTGTTAATTATTGAATGGCAATATTGTTTTAAATTATTTCTAATTAATACATATCTTGACTGTGACAATAGCTTGCACGTGTTTTTCTCTCGTGATGGTTTTAGAAAGTGGCTCGAAAGCTTGCCTGTGTGCGACTTACTTGCTTAAAGAGAGAGTTACCTGCTCTGATTTCTAATTAAACAGTTCAGGAAACACAAATCCAAAGTAGCGTTACGGATTACTTATTTCCAAGAAACTTTCTGTGAAAACTGTTTACTGCACGTACCCTTGGTAATCAGCCTTGCTCCTCAAACCTTATTCCTTGACTCTCTGTTCTCACCTTCGCCTGGGGGAAGCGGGCACGATAGAGACCCTTGGAATGCGATTGACCTGTTTGTCTTTAATCTAAATCAGTTAACATTGGTTTCTTTGTTTAGGAGAGTAGCTCAGTTGGTCGGGGTGCTATCGCTGGTATTATCATTGGTACAATTATGCTTGTGATGTTGATCGCATTTGCTCTCTGGTTTGTGAAGAAGAACCACTTTCCTTCCCGAGCTTATTACAAAAAGGTGAGTCAGAACGGTGGTGGCTTAACTGCAGAATACCCAGCTGCCTCTTGAGTTAATTCATTCATGTGCATTTCTCACTCTTTCAAAATATGTGCGAAAGTAGAATCGAGAACCATAGTGGCAGGGTATTCTGCAGTTGCTCCAGCATTGTATTGTAATTTCCATAACTAGTTAAGCACCTGTTTGTTTTTTTATTCGCCTGGTGATTTTGTCATATATTGAAGACTAATCCCTGCTCTGTTTTCTCCTCAGAATGTGGACACGGTGCATTTTAGCAATGAAGCATTTAACGACAACAGTATGATGTCATTTGATAATGTCTTGTATGGTAACCTTGACGACCCAGTGCTCATGACACCACTGGAATTTCCAATTGATGACAAGCAGCCTGTGCCACAGGTACATTGAAAGCAGCTCAGTAACGGCATTATGAGTTAATTTTGGCCACGTGCAAAATTGCCTTTAAATTGAAGGAAACCTGAAAAGAGTAGTTTACTAAGATAGAAAAACACCAAGGAAATAATGATAAACCATAAAGGAACAAGGATGGTTAAGGATGGAGAAGATTGACGCGGATAATTACAAACCAAGAACTTGAAAAATTTAGGCTGAACTTTTCAAGATGTCCAAACCGAGACGTATGTCCTTTAAGGTTCAGCAATAAGGTTAGATCTTGTAGAGTGCGCATTGAAGCTGTTAGATAGCGCAGTGGTTTGAAATGATCGAGAAACACAAACGAATTAAAAAGATGCTGTTGAGAAATATGGACGGTCAAGGCTAAACAATGGTAAAAGCTAAACCGTTGTAGATATCTGTGAGGGAAAACAGAAACTATTGCCTCTAACCCCAAAACAACAGCTGCTAACAATGAAAAGAATTCCAAGTTTACGAGAGCTGCTACACTTTTGCTGTGAGAATGCTGGCTGAAATGAAAGTTAGAAGGTTAATTGTACGGGAAGCCCATAGTGATTTAATTTGCTTTAGTTTTCCCGCGCTTGGCAACAGGTTAGGTGTTTTCCCGCGCTTTGCAGCCGCGTTCATGGTTTCCCGCGCTTTCCACTCGTTACAAGATTTTGCCGGTTTCGTGTTCTGATTGGTCTAGCGCATCTCGAGCCACGATCTCGATTGGCTGTCTGATTACTTTCATGTAGTTTCACGAATCAGTCGAGCATGTTTCTGTTTTCACTCTGTTTTTAAAGTTTACTGACTGTTTCATGTCTGTCACCAACATCAACAGCACACACTTTATTACTAAAATAGAAAAACTCTCACTTACAAAACAATGGTAATTGAAACAGAAAATTAGGTAAATTCACCCAGAATAACTTAAAAGCTAATCGAGCTGAGTGAAATTAAATAGTGTTTATATAAGGAAGTTGGTTGGCAGTAAAACTTAAAGGGGGGGAGTAGTGAGGAGACAAAATAAGGGAAAAAATAATACCTTTCTTGAACAGGGTCAAGCACCAGAGCATCTTGACTTTGACAATCCACTGTATCGTGACTTGCTTGGCTTGGACGCTACACAGAATCCTCATGACATGGAACAAGGCAGTAATCCGGTGAGTGATTTGTTTACAAGTAAAAATGGATGGATTCATGCCAAACTTGTACTTTTGTGCTCTAATATTGTTTTCAAATTGTACTCCATTTGGTCAATTACTATTACCACGCGAGCAAGTCGTTAATTTTTCATATTTAGCCGCGTAACTGCAAGCAATCTCTTCATTCGCGTATCGTCACATTTCTCTACAGGGATAAGTATTAGAACATGTACATGTAAGCTTAGATTTCGGTAACCAAATTACTATCATATAATGAACCTAGATGTAACGCAAAGAAGGAATAGGGTGTGTGCGTTACTGCTTCCTTATAACAGTAGCCTCCTTTGTACCCTTACTTGACGCGCGTTGCGTGCTAAGTTACTGCTGGGAAGGACACTAACTTAATATTAGAGTCATGGGGCGCAAGGCGCACGAGCTCGCGCGGGATATGCACTGAAGCACCTGTTAAGTAGGTTAAAATATGATTCATGGGCTACTGAACCTAAGTCAACCTTACGAGATGTCATTCTAGCTGACAGTAAGGCAGTGAGAACGTTGAAGTGCGTCGGCGGCGTGGACGCTGTCTCCTTGTGCTACTTTTTTCTCTCTTGTGATATGGAAGTGAATGAGATTAAGAGGTCAAGAATTTGATCCAGAACTTTCTCCTTATGTGATACTTATGTGCATTAGCAAGACACTAACTCTCATAGCGTTTCTCCCCCAACCCCCCCCCCCCCTCACCCAGAAGTATAAATGGGTACTGGTAAAATCTTGGGGGAAACCTGAAATAATGCCGGGGGGGGGGGAAACCCTGTGATGGACTAGTATCTCATCCAGTGGAGAGTAGAAGTACTGCTATTTGAGAATGAGATCTCCGCACAGTCCTCTTGACTTTCAGTTTACGTCATTGTGTGACACTAATTATAAACTGATTATTATAAACAGATGAACTGGTTTTGCAATGTAATGCGTTGTTGTATATTATTGTAGACTTCAAGCGAGGAAGGAGTGAGAGAATTTTCCAACCCAATGTATGACGAGGTCACCGGTGGCGACAAAACACGGCAAAAGGTATTTATAAGAACTACTTCCTTTTGAATTGGATAGGCCATGTTCGATATATCAATATTCTAAAATGGCTCCGATGCTTTCAGGCAAAATTGCAACAGGCCACTTCCGAGTTGGCTTTTGCCTCGGTGTCAAAACGAGTCTTCCTGCGAAACTATTCATATGGAAATGAGTTCCGCCTGAATATTCATTTTCATGCAAATCAAACGAAGACTCGTTTTGAATCAGAGGCGGCACAAGTAACTCGGAAATGGCCGATTTTATATGTCACTTTTGTCCCTCAATTCCCAAAAGAGAACAAGATACAAAGAAAACACCACCAAATATGAAAGTTTGTCCTAAAAGCCTCGGAGCCATGTTAGAATATCGATATGTCGAACGTGGCCTATTGCCGGTAATTATGTAGGTCCGGGATCTAAATCACGTGATTGTTCACAAGTGAAGTAACGTCATCTTTCTGCAGATCAGAATGAAAGATCATGTATTTAGAGTCGGCTAATTAAAACGTGTATTGTAATGATATCGCATGACTATTAATTTATTTTCTTTCAGTTTAATTTGGACTCCAGATACTTTCCAGGTGGAGAAGACACATGTAAGTAAACTATCTGAAAAAAAAGGATCCAATTTTCTTACCGTATCCACGCAAAGGTTTAGCGTGCTCTGAATTTGACTCCTGTCTACATTCTTAAAACATGAACTGCTTGAAGTCATGGGAAATTATTCGACATGACAGGAGGCCATTTTTTTATTTATTTATTTATTTGCTTACATTACAGCACTTACAAAAAATAACGCTACCTACAATGAAACACTTACATTACAACAGTTACATTACTCTACTTACAATAAGGCGCTTAGACTAATTACACTAGAAGTATACAATTGACAGGAGGCCATGATCTGCAAATACCTTTTTAAAAGTAATCGCTATCGATCGATTACAGTAATAAGTACAAGAAAACTGTTGCTGTCATGTTTCTGGCCAACCTCGTTTCCAGAGCTTTTCCTTCCAAATTTCAAGGGAGAAGCCCTGGGTACGAGGTTGTTTTCAGACCATGGCAGCTCAGTAATGCATACTTTAGTTTACAGTTTTTCCATCTTTTTTTTTTTTCTTTTTTATTCAAGGTTGAGGGAAGACTTACGAAGCCATTTGGGAAAAAAAAAAACAGAGGTAGGCTATCCTAGAATAAAAGTGAGCGCTGGTTTCATTGATTTCTTTTAATCTTCTCTTTCATTTGAAACTTCTGCTAATTTCACAAGTTGTGTACATAACTGCGATGATCAGTCATGTCTTCACATTTCGTTGTATTACTATTATTATTATCATCATTATTATTATTATTATTATCGCAAGGAGTGTTCTTGTAGCATCATGCTGAATCTGCTAATTAATATATCAAAACACGCAAGACCGTGTTTGACCACGTTTCCAAACACTGAGAAGAGAGTTGAAAACACGACGCGCAGCGGAATATCTTTAACGACTTACGAGGTGTTTGAATGTGTAATCAGACACTGTCTTGAGTCCCAATCGAAACTAACACAAAGGAGAAAACGAGCAAGCAAAAATCTATGGAAAGTAAGATCAGATATCCGAGCACCGTCACGGTCATGATTTCCTTTTGTTTAAACTTGATGAATTATTTTGTCAATTAAAATTGACAAACAGACCTTGTTCGTAGTTTTCAACTCGACTCCTCACCAATCCCCTCGCGGTTACGCCCCTCCGCCGCCAAAATAAAAGCATAGGCGCGCGAAATCCCGCCAGCTACGTAGGCTAACGTTCCCATAAATAGAAACCATAGCGCTGACGTTTGATTGCTTATTGTTTTTTTCCAGGCCCCTATTAATCTCTTTTGTAAAGTGACCTTTTGTTGGTTTTCTCACCAGGGGTTCACGTCATTCGCAGAGGGGATTGTCAGGTGTATTCAAGGATCTATCGATTTCTTTGTGATGCTTTGAATGCCAAAACATATGTTGAATTTGTGTTGTCTGTTTTTAACCACGATTCAAAGTGAATCGAAGCTGTTTTGTTACTCGTAAAGTGTTTTAAAAAGTGCCGCTGTCACGCAAGGCGATTTTGCCACGCACTGGCGGCGCGTCAGTGTGTCATAGCGTCTCCACAGGCTAAAACAAGAAATTAGTTTTCACTGACATCTGTCCCTTTGCAACCCTTATTTAGAACGTCACGTAGCTTTTCTCGTTTCCTGGGGAGAACCTTTCTGTGACGAACACATCGAGTAACAACGAATATCAGTGAAAAGGTGCCAAGTGTGACAGCGGCTATTCTAAATTTTACACCGCTCCGAAACACTTGTCAATGGAGTAGTAATAGGTTTCAATTTTGTTGCAATTTTAAGACATTTTTATTTGTGGAAATTTGTAACTAAGATTTTCTATGAAACATCCTAAATGTAATTCGCATTCAGTATTTTTGTTACAATTTGATTGCTGTTTTAAGCAGGTTAAAATATCTGATTTATTGTTAGCCATAGCAGGGTAAAGTTCATAGCAGAGTAAAGCTATCTGTCGATATCTGCATGTTCGGTGTTGTGTTGTCTGTGAGCCTCGCAGAAGGTCGTTCATAGTTTGCGTCAAATATATTTATATAGTTGTGTATTATGAAGCACACAAAGCTTAACTAGCTTTTTGAAAAAGCCAAAAACGTAAGTTGGTATTCGTATGCCTAATTTACTGGTGCAGGAGTCTATAAGTTAAAAGTATGAGCTATAATGCTAAAGATATAAGCAACAGGTCCATAAGTTATATGCTATAAGCTGAAAGTCTGTAAGTTGTAAGTTAGTGGTTTGCGTTACAAGTCTGTAAGCTGAAAGCTACAAGTTTTATACGTTATAGTTCTGTAACTACGTAAGTCTATAAATTTAAGCTGTGTTAAGTTCATTCGAGAAATGATGCGAAATATATGGTGTTTGTTAGTACCTAAGGTGAAACGAATCGCATGAAAACGAAATAAGACCACACGGGTTAATACAGCTCTCCTTAGCTTTGTCCTTGTTAGATCATAGTTAACTATGTTTAGATACATTAATCACAGATTTGATATGATATATCTGTCTGTAAAACCTCGGTTGCCGATTAAAAACGTTGATTTTAGCAATAGACAGAGGTTGAAAGTAAGCTAGTGAAATCATTTAAGGTATATATATTACAGTGACGGCGTCGAACGCACTCTCATAATCTTTGATTACTACTAGTATGAAAATGGGTGTAAGGCACGAGAAGCGCGGGAAAATTTCGAGCCCTGAGGCCCATTTCTCGAAAGCCCCGGAAACGTTTCGGGGCCGCAGAGCCATTTTAGCTTATCTGTATCTATAAACAGAGAGGTGTATACGCCAGAAACTTCTTGTCTGAAGAGAACCTTTGTTCGTATTAAGAATATGTGAATGAAACAGCTCTGTAATCATAAGATTTTATATTTTGCTACGGATTTCCGGATGCGAAAACTTTTTGGGACCTTCAAGAAACGGGCCCCAGGTCACGATCAGCTGGAGAAGCCATCTTAGCCCCAAATGGTCTCTAAAAGTTGGTGTTAGAGAGAGGCAAATTTGATACCTAGGCTTTCTCTGTTATACAAAAGATCAAGAAGGCCGGGCTATCAGGGTAGGGTTCAGGCCCCTTGCAAAACGTGGTCGGCCTGAAAGTCAGGGATGGTCTGAGAATGGGCTGTTTTCTTACTCATTGCCCGTTTTGCAAATAGACCTCTTTAGCTTGGGTGGTTTGTGTTCCCATTGTAGACCACATGATATTTTCTAGAAAATTTTCCTTTTATCCATCTTAAAGTTATTCATTCATATACATGCGACAATTTGAAAATTTGAAAGCAAGAAGTCTCAAGAGTATCATCAAGTGGTCTTTAATGGGAAAACTAAAGAGGTCTATTAACCCCAAAACTTACTTTCATGACTAGTTTTTTTCTATTTTTTGAATTTTTTTTTTTTTTTTAATGGGAAAAGGAACTAGGCGTCAATGTTGAAATCGAATTAAGGCCACTCGGAAACTGAGGGATCTAACCGGAAAGATTGTGGCAAACAACAACAATGACCTAGCTTGCCCTTGATGTCTACACGTGTTAGACAAAAACGTGCTATACTAGCGCTAGTGGCACGGTTTTGGTGTAGCACGTGTGGTCTTGGCAAATACCGGAAATTTTGCAAAATCTCATTAACATTTTCAGAAAAAAGGGCCAATAACAAGCCCGTGTCACTGGCCTTGTACGATCTTCGGGCGTGATCATAAGGTTTCTTCATCAGGATCTTGTCCCAGTCTTTAAGTTTTTAAGATTTAAATGTGAAAGGATAAAAGAAACGAAATAAAATGCATGTGTGATTGTAAAAAAATAGTGGATTGCATTATTTACGTCATGTATGGGGACAAGGAGTCGATGATGAGGACACGCACTGTCCCTGTTTCACTGCTGTACGATTTACCATGCACAATGCATCAGATACATGCATCATGCAGGTACACACACGTTTGATCATGTGAGCCTGATATGGTCCCGTTTTAGGATGGCTCGTAGAAACAGCCCCCTTTTCCTTGCTGGTCTGCCTTCGACATCTCTATCTTTCTCTCCCTTTCACGAATCTGTTTTTTTTGTTTGTTTTTTTTTACTTAGAGGCTGTTGTTTAACTTTCAAATAGCGCTCCAGGGCTTTTGATATTAAAACAGGTTGCTCCAGACAAAGAAATTCCAGGTGTTTCCAAAAAAACTCGCGGGAAACCAGACAGAACGGAAGTCACGCTTTCAACAACCATATTAGGCAGGGCATTGTTCCACAGGTTCCGCCGGCGACTCTGTGATGTGATTGGCTCTTGCCCATAAGCCGTGCCTGTATACAAACGAGGACACAGGAACAGAGAAGTCGAAAATTTGCAGGGAAAAATAAGGAATATTTGTTTATACTGGAGCCTATTTACCGCGTAGTATGGAAGAGAAGGTGGAGAAAAAAAGCCCCATCAAGTAAGGAAGCTTTTGATCATATTTTTGTGGTAGAATTTGATGAGATAGTAAGTGCATCTGAGAAATTGAATTTGTGCTTCACATCTAAGTGTTTTTGTCGGAAAAGTTGCTCTGCGAGACTATTGCGTGATCGTTAATCACTTAAATTTCAGGAGGCTGAAAGAAGATGAAAACTTGAACTTTTGGATGTGTGTATTCGACTGAGAAATCGATTCGTTGTAAAAAGAAAGGCGATCAGGAGTTCTAGAACAGCTCATCATCCAATCGAATCGATTGTGTCGCTTGGATTAGTGATTGAAATTTTTCAAGTTTTTGAGATGTTATTTTGTCTTCTCGCAGAATACGTAAGGTGTTGAGGCCAAGTACGGATGAGAATTACTGGGATTGCAGTGTTTGCACGTACAGAAATGGCGCAGAAGCCTTTAAATGTGCTATGTGCGACGTAAGAAAAGGAACCTCTACAAGGTAACCATTTAACGCGTGGCACTTTTGCATTTGTTTGTTCTTTGCAATTGCTGTCTGGGAGACAGAAAATTACTATTTTCAGTGTTATCTTTGACTTTCGTCCACCGTGGATATGGTAAGGTTGAATATTGAACAGACAACAAAAAGATCGCTCGAGGAGCAATAACTTTAGAATCCCGATGAAACAGATACAATTTGATCTGGTTTTTGTGACAGCTTACAAAACCATGTGCACTGCAGAACAGTGCATAACTAAAATACATCCACTGAAACGATGGGAAACAGATGCTCGTCCTCGAATCTTTGGATGTTTGTGGTAAAATGAATTGACGTCTTTTGACAATTTAGATGCCCAAGTCATTTCCTGCATGACCGCAAAACACCTTTTGTTATTTTGTGATGAAAGGGGAATGTTGTTAGCACTATTGTACAGTGTACAGATTGTTTTCCACCCTCCCCCTATCAGAAAATAGCTGGCTGGCTGAAAAACTGAGGTTATGATAAATTACTAATTAATATAAATAAAGATCTTAAAGATGTTTGGGTTTAGATTTGCAGAGTAAAATGATAAAGGAAAATTTTGAAGCTGCAGGGGAAGTGCAACCCTTTGTGGCAAATTTAGTCAGGACCCTTTGACCTGTCTAAGTGACTGTATCCTCACATGTCACTGTTAGACTCCTACACTACAGCACGTTTTACTTCTCAGTGAGGTTTGACATTTCAAATCATAACCCTCCTAAGTAGATAGCTCATGATTAGCACTGCCTTGCAGATATAATTATTGTTCGGATGTACCATCAAATTCACAAAACATAAGCATAAGCAAAAGCGTAAGAAGATCAAAGCCTGGCATTCTTCTTATGCTTATGCTTGTGTCACTGTTATGTCCAGTGGAGATGTGGTTGGTATAAGCATAAGCATAAGCGAAAGACTTTCAGTCAATCAGCAAGGCACTTTATTCTTATACCGACCATGTCCTCAGTGGACATAACAATGACATAACCAGAAGCAGGAGGGTTATGCTTTTGCTTATGTCGCAGCCATCCCCACTAGCCCGTAAGCTTAAGTTTATGTTAATGCTTGCATCGTGAGGACCGGGCTTCAGTGAGCAAAATTAACCCCACCTCTACCCACCCTATTATCTTTTACTTTCACCTTCAGTTTCTTACATTTGTTTGATTATAAATTTTCCAAATCTGTAGGGGCTGCAGACGGAATATTCAGAGAAAAAAAATTCACAAAAGCCATTTGACGTTGGATTTAGAAAGGTTGCAGCAGTTGCAGTGAGAGATCAACCATTATGGCAAAAGCTTGACCACTTAGAAAACTAAAAACCGTAACAATTTCCCAGATGAAAGAGAGGACTGTGTTCTTGAATTGACCCACAATCACAGTCTGAATTTCTCACCTATTTCAAAAACATTATGGAGAAAAAAATGACAAACTGGTTTTTTGAAGATCTGTTGACTGAGACAGGGGTTATCGTAGCTCAAGGTGTATTTGATTTAATTCTGTCTTTTTCTTTTGTTTGTTGGATTCCAGGAAACCCAAACTTAATTCTCAGTTAGTTGCTCAGCAAGTTGCCCAGCAGTTTGTTACGTCACCACCCCCCTTAAAAAAGGCAGTAGGAAAAAGACCTTTCAAAAAAATGAGGTGAGGCTTCCAAAACTGATTTTATATTTTGCATTACTAAATATCCATACCCCTGCCCCTCCCATAAAAGGTCAGTAGACATTCCAAGACAGTGAGGGATGGGGGGTGGGGGTCTCAAAAGTCACTAAATGCTGAGGAAAACTGGAATTTCTAGAGGAGTGAAGGGTGCAAGACCTAAAAACTATCTGTCGGAAGAGTGTAGATATTTTCTGGAGCAATGTGCTTTTGTTTGTTGACAGAGGAGGTGCCCACAAAGTGAGAAAAACTAAAGGATTCTAAAGGTTTAAAACTGATGTTTATATATCATCCACCTGTAGTCTGTTTTATGTAGGCTGTTTTATTCTTTTAGTTCTATTGGTGATCTTGGTGTCTTTTTTATGCAGAATATTTGAATTTAGTTTGTCAACAGTCATCCAAAAACCATTTTTAAAATGTGTTCTATTTGTACTACTGGTTAACTAAATCTGCTTAAATAGATTCCCAAAACTCAGCAATTACATATTTATAGCTTCTCTTCACTAAAGAATTCATTTTGAATTTAAGGTCATATAATCCTAAAAAAACACTTTTAAAGTGGTATGTAGCAAGACTTGGTAGGAGTATTGCTTCTACCCCCTGGATTGGATGCTAGTCCATTACCATCATTCTGTTGGTGTACTTTAAGAATTCGTCAACACCCTTTATAATCCTGGGCACAGAGAGGCACAGTGTGAGTTAAGTGTGCGGCCAAGAACACAACACAGTGATGTTGGACAGAGCCCAGACCACTAGCCATGTGCCTTTTGTGCCTCCCACAAAAAAAAAATGACTCACGGTTTTTCTTTACCAAGAGAATTCTAAAATGTAGAGGAGATTCATTCATGGTCTCAGTCATAGATAGGCATGTCATTATTTTTGTGTCCCGTAATGGGATTTCAACCAACTGCCATAAGAGGACACGTGGTTGCTAAGGCATCTCCTTGTGTGGTGTCCTAATGAGATATTCTTTTGGTTTCTTGGGGAGAAGTATGTGAGAAGAGACATTACTAAAAAACTGACATCTACACATGTAATAAAATGGCCATTAGACTTCATAGCTCTTCTGTTGCAGGAGTTTGACCACATCGTTTCACCTTTCATTTACAGGCCGCGACTCAAAAATGTTGACAGAAGCAGTGCACAGCATATGGCTGTCACCGTAGGAAATATAACTGTGATAATAACAGATTATAAACTTTTAAAACCAGAGAATTCACCTTCTGTAACACCAGACAGGAATTCACCCGGACCGCTGTCAGAAGACAATACAGATCCCGGGCCATCTCTTGGCTCTGAATATACTAGTAATGGAGTTAATAATCAGGAAGATAGTTCATGACATATAGTATATTAATATAATTTGCTAAGATAATAGGACCATTTTGCAATTTTCCAGGTGTAGTTTTCAAGATTATGTACGGTCACAAGTAACTTTTTGAGGCATGTCATTTAGTAAGCTGGGAAAATATCAACCCAGCTGTAAGCTTGATTATCCTAGCTGAAAAAGACATGTACTTTCTTTCTTCCTTAACCCTCCCATTTGAAAGAGTGCCAAGTTCAAAGTTAGTAAAATATTGAATTTCTTTTTGTATTATTTTGAAAAACATTGTGCAGTAGAACTTCTTAACACCTTTCATTTTGATGGTTGCATACCAGGGTTTCATCCTGTCTTGAAATTTAAAACCAGATTTATTTAATTTACACATTCAAGATTTTAATCCAGGAGCCAGTCATGAATAAAACCACCTCCATTGTTAGAATTCATAAAAACATGTTTACTTGGTGTGAATATGATTGGTATTAGGCACTTATCATCTTACAAGTGACTGAGTGCAAAGTCCTGGGGCAGATCTAGGAGGGGATTGGGTGATTCAGTCGAACCCCCTGAATTAAAAAAAATGAGACATTATAACACGCTGACTTGGCCTTGGAATTCTGGAAATCCCATTTCCAAGGACCTGAATTTTAACAATTTTCTGGTGGAGGATGCCCCGGACCCCACTACAGGGAAACGTCTTCAGTAGTCCGTATCTCAAACCCCCTTCTATAAAATCCTGTATCTGCCCTAGAAGTCTTCAGCGGGAATGTCACTTAGCAACACCCAAGTGCTAATGTGGAAAACTAAATCAGTTTCCAACCAGACCACAAAGTTCAGGAATTTTTCCTGTCATTCAACAAATATTTGTTTATCTCTGACTGAACTTGTTTCCCAGGTAGTGTAGATCTATGTGGAGCTTAGCTATGACAATTAAACTTATTTTATAAATAGTTAATTTCATAAAGATTAGGAATTTTAATTTCATTCATAACGGAATTGTTCAAACAGTCAAATGTGATTCAGCTGTAGCTGTGAGCTAATGAATAACAGTGTAAAAATTTTCCTACAGTAAGTCTCTTTTCACAACAACCAATATGTGTAGATTGCTTTGTTATACTAGAGATGTAGTTTTTTGTGATTCTGAAATTAATTTTGTATTTTACAGATTTTGTTTAATATTTGTTTAAGGGCATTAATAAGATTTGCAACATAATAAATTTTCGTTAGTCATAAAAGCCTGAAAATATTGGTTTAAGAACATTTAAAGATGAAATAAACTGTAAAGAATTAGTAACGATGGTTAAGATAGGGAAGATTAAAACAAATTGACTCAATGTATTTAATTTCTTTGTAAACTAGATTGCTTTAGCACAAACGTTCAGATAGTGGGTTAATACTATTTTGATTGTTTCATGTTTTCATTAACTGACAACTGATGTATGAAGGCTTAAAATTGCTTTATCTTGTAAATAACCGCTGGCATCGTAGCGAAACTAAAGTGGACTTTTTACCGCTACTTGTACTTGAAATAACTCACAAATGGTAACTCCATCATGAAAAAACGCTCTTTAGAACATTATTGTAGCATTCTTGCAATAAAAAATTGTCTTCAATGTAATTTGTTTGTAGCTGAGTGTTTGTCTCAATGGGTATTTCCCACAATATTAATAAGAATCTTAAGGCCCTATTACGGATATTTAGGGATGTGGTATATTTAGATAGAATAAGACGGGATGTGGAGTAGGAAAATCGTTGCTTTTCGCAAATTGGAAATAAAGAGATCCGGAAGACAAGGAATATTTAGGCCAAAAACTTAAGGAGATGTGGTATACTCAGACCCCCACCCCTAATGGGGCTTCAGTCTCAGCTGATGGATGTAACTCTAAACATTAAAAGACCAGGAAAGTTTTTTTTCCATAAAATCTCTATGAAATGGAAAGCTATTGTTTACATCAGATGAATTCTCCCTCCCCGCGCCCTACCCGCAAAAAGCACTGCATTGCGGGTCATGACTTGATTCGTTCCAAGACTCCCAGTGAAGACCTTTTGGGGATGAACTGCCAAGAAAGCTAAGCTCCCCCAGCTGGTAAAATGTTCGTAGCTATGTAGGTTTACTACCCTATTGAAACAGACAAACAAGAACTTTTTCAGCAGTGTATTCTCGTATCCAGTGCTACTCGCTATAAATTGTTGTTAGATACTGAAGAAACGGACAGCTCTGGGAACGAAAATGTAAACGCCTCTGAAAAGGCGGCTTTGACGCAGTGGCTCCTGCGCAAACTTTCTTCAGGCCCGTCATTCTATCTTTTCCCCAACCTCTTTCCAAGGGTTCTCTCTCTACTTTCCTGAGGTAGAGAAAGAGCCCTGGGAACGAGGTTCTCTTTTCCCTCCATGCCAAGACCCGTGCATTTTCGCTCGACGCTCTGGACAAAATAAGAACCATGTGCACAAGGTCGCGTGCAACCGCTGTGACTAATGCTGGCTCACCTTCCTATTTCTCCCAGAGGTGTCTACTTCTTTTGGGCTGGCCAAAAGGGTCGCGGCCCCTGGGAATGAGTTGTCACCTTGTTGATGGAGAGGAATGCATGCGTGAGCCTAAAGATCGTTTGCATAGGAAGAAGGTTAAAGGCTGAAAGACGCACGAAAAACGAAACAAAAAAAGTGTTTCTAATGCAGATTTCTCTGGAACAGGAGCTAAAAAGACATGGATTTACTTACTGAGGGTAAGATAAGGACCATCACCAGGCTTAGGGTTACTGGGAACGAGGGAACGCAAGAGAGAGCGCATCGAAACACACGACGGAACGCCTGGCAGAATGGATATGCGGCGCAAGGGAACGCAAGTGAAATGCACTGGGAACGCACAGGGAAGGCACGAGAAAACGCATAAAGAAGCCCTCGAGGAACCCTCAGGTCTTTTTTGGATGAACTTAAAGTACACTCGGGTGGAACACGTGCGAGGTTGTGCGGACTGTTGGGTGTCAACCCAGTTCAGCCAAGGTTGAACGTCGGCCCAGGGTTTGTTTGTGAGTTGAGAGTATGAGGGAACGCAAGAGGAACGCAAAGGGAACGCAAAGGGAACGCAACAAGAATATATCAGGGAATACAGAGATCGCACGGGAAAACCCGACAATAAAAGTTAGTACGAAACACATAGGGTAACGCATGATGAACTGCACGGAAGACGCAATGCAACGAACTGGGGGAATAAGAAGATATCGTACGGGGGAACTCGTGGTATAACAGACGAGTAAAGCCACTGTAAATGCGTGAGGATGATTGGCAAGAAAATCACTACTTTGATGAGGAAGCACATTTCGATGGTTATTTAAAGAATTACAAATTGAAGGGGGAAAGCTGTTTAATCAGAGAATATCTCACGTTGGAAAATCTTGTTTATTAAAACATTATTTTAACACGTGATCATAGTTTTTCGCGCGCTTATAAATCTGTTTATATTTATACCGTCCCAAGATACGTGTTTCCCTAATTTTTGTCGATTTTTGATATTACAACACGTGCCTTTCGTCTTTTTGTTAAAGAATGATCAAAATCCAGTTTCTTGCAACATACATTGCCATGGTTACGAGATTAAAACTGAGTGAAATTATGAAACTTTGTCCTGATGTACTTTTAAATTCTCAACACATTTTCCTTAATGATGGTTAAATAAAACACTTACAACCGAACCGCTTTTACCTTTCCATGTCATTTTTTTACGAGCTCTTTCTAATAATTTAACAAACCCCTTTGGAATTGGTTAAAAACGTGAAAAATCTGCAAACTTGAGGACACTAAATTAATAACAACTTTTATTGAATTCCCAAAAGCTATTACATGTAAACATCTAACTTATTTTATTTTTTAGAAAAAATACAAAGAATTTTCCTTCGTTCTTGGGCGTGGTTTTGCATGTGCTCTTCTTTTTGTATTCATTGAACAAGAATTTCTCACACGTCCTAATTACGAGCTTGTTCTACCTGAAACAAGCTACCCAACTTGCGTTTGTTGCAATTGTCTTTTCTGCCTCTAGTTTCTTTGTTTATGCCCGAATTCAAAGAAAAGCTTTTTCATTCGGACGAACTTGGCGAGAGAGAATGAAAGCATTTTTTTTTCTCTGACAGGCGCTTTTGGAAAACTAAAGAAGCTTTGGAAAAGAATTATTCTCATTTGAAATGCGAACATTCTCACACAACAAAGTCACCGCGCACGAAAACCCTCTTTCATCAAAGTTTGTGATTTGTTGGTTGTAAATGGTGTGAGCAAATTCCTCTCGTGATCAGTGACGTATTTTTCAGCAATTGGTTTTAGTTTTTAATCCATATTCATGACATTTGTTGAATTTCTGTCAAACCAAACTGCTCGTGGATGTTTGAGGACGTGTCGTCCCGCTGAAGGCGAATTTGCAGCCTTGAAGGAAGACGACGCTGGTACAAGGAAGGGCTTAAAGGACCTTAAAGCTTGGACAAGCATATACTTTATACTATGGTGAGTATTGTTCTTGGAAAATGCTAGTCAAATTATGTCTAGGAAGCTGAAAGAGTCGAAAAATCTATTGAACGAGTCAAGCACGTGCACTCCCTGTTTGCTTTGAGCGTCGCTTCAACTCGAAGCTTGGCAGCAAAGAAAACTATTAAACCTTGGTTGCAATGTAACTGGGACGGCGGCCTTGAAGAAGGAGTTTTTACCGTTAACTAATGTTGCGTAAAATTTTACGAGAGTCGCACTTTATTTCGTAGTCCGAAGCTTCAAATCGTGAAACGTAGAAATAAAAGCTCGTGTTCACCAACAACTTGTAATTTAAAAGTTGACCTACGAGATGTTATTTTCGAATTTTTCTTGGCACTCGACGTGTATTTTTGCCATGGTGCGTCATAAACCGTTAGCTACAGGGGCTATTGATTTTATGTTAAAGTGCGTCGCTGTAAAAATTGGATACTTTACTGATCACTGGTTGTACTGCTTTTTCAGGAAACTGACTTGGCGAGGACAAAAGGAGTTCAACGGATCTAGATCATTTGATCAGAAGGAAATACTTCAAAGATAAGACCTTTAATATTATCTTCTAGTTGTAGTCAAAATGGTGGCTGATCAAATTTAGGAATTTGTCGAGGACATCAAGCTTGGTTTAGTGATCTCAAGTTTATTATATCAATTGTCTGGATCTACAAAAAAATGAGAAACCTGATATTCATTAATTGTCTGCTGAGATATCAAATTTATTAACTGTCTGCGTCGAGTGAAGCGATTACAGAGTTCATATTTACTAATTGTTTGCTGTGATATCAGATTTATCAACTGTCTGTATCGAGTGAAAACAAGATCACAAACTTCAGAATTGCTAATTGTTTGTTTGTGATATCAAATTTATTTACTGTCTGCATCGAGTAAAAAGGCACAGTTATACACAGAGTACGAGAAATTGTTCTTAAAAAGTTGATTATCAGCCACCATTGCACCTTGAGCGATCGTTTTATCGGCTGTTAATAATTTGGCGGCGTTTACTTCGGAAGAAAGATCCCTTATTTTTTTATTTTGTTTTAAGTAATTTGGCAATATATTTAACATCGGGTGCAAAAACGAAACGAGTCGTAGATTCTGTGATGTCAATCGCTCAAGGTTTTAAGTTTATGTACCTCAAGTCATTTGATGTTGCAGATACATGTAATATTTTCATGGTGGCCCCGCGAGAAAACCCAGGCTACGGAGATGGGGTGGGTGTAAATAGGCTTCGTTGTTTTTAACTTGCATTGTTTTGTTTTTTTTTTCAACTGGTAAGTTGTCGGATTTATTTATTTTTTTGATTTATATTGATGATTTATCTACTACACTTGATACTGCCACCTTGGAAACATTTACTCATGTGCTTCATCAACTCAAAATATCTTGATGACAAGAGAACAGCTCTTCGATGTAACAACATATTCTGTTAAACATATCAATTGGCAAAACTTTATTTTATACTCGAAAAGCGTAAATTTTATCGTTTGTTTGTTTTTCGTTATCTTTTTTCAAGCTAGAGTATTTTTTTTGGCGGGGTTTTGCATAATAGACCTGCAGAAACATATGTTCTCTTGTCATTTTGGGAGTTAAATTTACCTTGATGTCTGTTTCATAGGATCACAAGTAGCCCTAAAGATAAAGTGAGATTTGTCCCGTTATACAGACCACAAATATCAAACAGTTTTAACGAATCACTGGTTGCAGTTTTATAGACAAAATCAAATTGACAACACAATCAAATGGATCATTTACAATTTTGATTTCAAGTCTGAAAATATTCAACTATTTTCTGAGATTGCCTTACTTTACCAAAAACAACTTTGCTGAAACTGAACATTTTAGAGTTGAAAGTAAAAGGGAAACAATTTCGTATCACAATTTATAATTACGAATTGTGATGTATTGTTGTGGTACATTATTGTGACAAACTGGAAAATTTTGATACGGGTCGATAATTTTCAACTTTGCTTTGAAATTGTCTTGGTTTTGTCCTTGCGAAAACACAAACAACTCGATCAGTTCACTTAATTAAAGATATTTATTTTAAATTGAAGCCAAAGAGAACGAATTGATCAGTTATAAATATACAACTTGTACGATATTTCATATATTGACTTGCTGATAATTTTTGTTCTATTTTCTCGTTTTACTATCAAGATGTTATAAACAAATCATCAATATTTAACGTTGGTTTTTAAATTGTCTTGCTCGATGTGAGAAGTGCTTTAAACATATATCTCGGATCAGATACAAAAGGAAATGTAATTCAGATTTGTATAAACCAAAGTGAACAACAGAAAATTTGAACGGACTGTTTAGTTTGGTTTCGTAATTTTTGTGGTCTGTGTAAACTTGATTTTGTTCGATTATTCCTAGTTCGTGAGGGGTGGGACGTTAACTTAAATCAACACTTGTGTTCCTTGGACTAGACACTGGGTTTAATATTTTATATTAACTTATTAAAAGACCTTTTCTGTGGCACTGGATTTTAACACAGGACAAAGCAAAATAAGCAATAAAAACATAAGAGAAATATTCAGGGTTTTTCTTTGTTATACAACTTACCTCAAGAATTAGTAAAGACATGGAGCCAACGATTAAATTATCTTATACTGAACGGCTAAAACACCACTCCAATTTGTCCATGTCATCGCTAAAATTTTCAAGGAAATCGTTATGAAATTTTAGGGGTTTAATCCAAGTGTTGAACTAGTAAATGACATGGAACTAAACAATTAAATTATCTTACTCTGAACGGCTAAAACACCACTCCAATTTGTCCATGTCATCGCTATAAGTTTCGAGGAAATCTATAAGAAATTTTAGGCGTTATCGATTTAATCCAAATGTTCTAAAACTCGTTGTTTGAACTAGTAAATGACATGCAGCTAAACAATTAAATTATCTTATTCTGAACGGCTAAAACACCACTCCAATTTGCCCATGTCATTGCTACAACTTTAAAGGAAATTGATAAGAAATTCTAGGTGTTAAATCACAAATGTTTGGCTGCTAAGAAATTGCTTAGGGCAGATTTCAAATAAAGAATAAGGTTTTTTATGTGTTCATCCTGTGCCACAACTGAAAAGGTCTTTTATCAGAAGCAACATGGCAAGTTTAAGCATTTAAAAGTTAAATATCGATTGGAATACTAAATTCAAACGCGAGAACTTATTTAAGACTCGTTGGAAATTGGAAGTCTAAAAAGCGTGAACTTAATGTGCAACAAACATTTGATGGACAAACTAGCTTGCCATGTTGCTTATCTTCATATTTAGTAAGATGTAAACACCATCTCGTGCAAAAGAGTGAAAAACTGAAACATTTCGGAGACGGATAAGTTCAAACTTGATTTGGAAAACGTTAACGTAAAGTGTAATTTACGGAATTTACGTTTTATTTTCATTTTTTTTGCACGAGATGCTGTTAACATTTTTTTGGCGGGAAAATTTCAAGGGAAGCCATTTTGAATTTTTTGCTGAAAAAGTGAAGAGGGGAAACGCTGTGCAAATTTTTTCCAATTTTCCCGCCAAAAGTCTTAGTATATAGAGAGCAAATTTTTTGATGACACCTTTGTAATTAATTTAATGGAAAATCACTTAATTAATTAAGTCATTATTAAGTTGAATAAACTTAATTGAAACAAAAAACACTTGCTTGTATTTATTGTTTGAATGAAATATTTTATTTTAAAGATAATAAAGATTAAAAAGAAGAGTAGACACTTGTACTTTATTGACTTCTATTAACAGCAATGTAAATAATAGAAAAGAGACCAGAAAACTAGTAAAATACTTTTATTGATATTACAATATTGACATGGAAAAAATAAAAATAAAAAAATTGGCGCATGCGTATTTTGGGCGCCGTATTTTTCTAAGTTTTTTGGCGGGAAAATTAAAAATTTCAAACGGAGTACATGAAGTATAAAATGTTTATTTTTTTAAAAAAAATTGGCGCATGCGTATTTTGAGCGCCCGTATTTTTTCTAAGTTTTTTGGCGGGAAAATTGAAAATTTTTAAACAGATGTTACCATAGAGAAAACTTTGACAAAAAAAATTGGCATGAATTGAGCTATAAAAACTTGTTCTTGAATCTAATAAAAAATCTAAGGTTTTTATTCACAAACTATTCGAAAGACTGACGTTTGGAACACGAGAAAAATCTGACATCAGCGAGTGAAGAAACCAAACGAAATAAACTCCTAGCTCCGATTCCTTTCGAAAAAATCTTAAAGCGAAATCTTAAGTTTGTTTTCTACCTCTGATAAAACTTGTCTTTCACTTGAATGAGAGTTTTCTTGTTTGAAACTTGGTGACCTGCAAGAAAATAAAAAAAAAATAGACAAATTACTGACAGTAATTGTACATAAACTTGTTGACCTTTACTTCAACTCCAAAGAGAAATGAAAAATGCATTTAAAAAGCCAGCTGCTATCATTACTAGAGGATGTTATCAGTTAATATTAGCGCTCGGTTTAATCACAAAATTTAGACATGCAGTTAAATCAAATTCATCACTTTGAAATTAAATATTTGGTGTTAAACCCAGCGTTTATGTTTACCGATAGTAGCCACTGGTAATGATAGTCTTAACGTAAAAGATTATACAGCAAATTACAAGAATCTATTTAGTCGATTCCTCCGCAATAGCTCAGGTTTTAAACTTATTTCACCGAGTGACACTGGACTCGTTCGTGGCCGTGACGATCAAAATAACGCAAGAAATATAGCCTAATGTGATAAAAAGCAAACGCTTCATCGTCAATTCTAGCATGTAGAAAACCTGAGCGAGATTAAATGTTAGAAAAAACTTATATTCGCTTTAAACAGAATAAAAAATTAGCTCTGACTCATCAGCCTCAGTGAATACTGTGCATCACAACTTGCTTAAAGAGAAAATTATTTTATCTTTTACAGAGCGATCGCTCATTCTCAAGCTACACGCGCTACAAATTAACTCGGCACGAAATTTTAGAGCGCGGTTTGAATATGAAATTTGAATAATCTATTAGGATGTCAAAGATTCTTTCTGTATTTTTCACCTTCATTTTGGACAAGAAGCTGTTAAAGCACTGTAAACAAGACGATTAAGATCTCGATCACGTTTTAAACCACGGAGTAAAGTTCCGGATCTGTTTTGAAAGAAACCTAAACCTGATCTACAGCCACGTGTACAAAGATTAATCATTCAACTCACCTTATAGCAAAATCATCCTTCATCGTTTTCCTTCTCTTCCAATTTTTCCTATTCCATGCCTGACATTTCCTTAGAGACAGATTCAAAACAATGAGAATAAACACCTGATGTACAGCTAAGTGTACAGAAATTAATCATTCAACTAACCGTTTTCCTTCTCTTCTAAGTTAGTAATTTCCAGCTTCTTATTCCATGCTTGACATTTCCGCCTTTAAAAAAAGATAAAAACAATGTGAATAAATGTTAGATAACGTGCAATAACAGGCTGAAACAACAAGGCCCCATTAATGAGGGTCTGAGTAACCCACATCAGTCCCATTAATTTTTGGCCTTAATATCCAACATCCCATTAACTCCAATTACAAAAATTAACGATTTTCCTGCTCTATATCTCGCTTACTCTGATCTTAATTCCCCATATCCCATTAATTTTTCCCCCATATACCCTGTACCCCGTTACTATTTTTTTTTTTAAACTAAACTTAATTTATTTTAAGAGTCGTCCAACGTTAATTTTATGTAAACTAGATGGAGAAACCAGCCAATGTTTGGTACGATAATTTCTGTAGAAAAGTAAGCTAACTCTTTCCTAATAACTTTGAAACATTTTTCAACGAGAAACGAGAAACAAATACAAACACAATAAGCCGTAGTTACCTCTCAAGGAGAACGTAACGAAGCATTTCGTCAATTTCGCCGCCATACCATCGTCCACGTGTTTGCAGCCATCGTCGCTTCAAGGCATAGTCCTAGTAAGGCAATAACTCCACGCCCTTGTACTCAAGGCTCGAACCAAAGTACGTCTACCATGACGATATGGACGATTTTTGATGATAATAACGTTGAATTGGCAGGGTGCTTTCCCACAAGATAACTTTCAGAAAGACGTTCAGGTTAAGCTGATGGCAAAATACGAAAAAAATGAATATTAATGTAAAAATCTATCTAAAATTCAAATGAATTCCCAATACCCGGTAATTCTTTTCAAATGCAAATTTCGCCTTCATTATCAAGCGTTTCACTTCAGTTACACCGCAATATTTTCTTTTCCTCCTTTTAATGTAATCTAAAGCAAAAGTAAACATGGGGATTGCAAGATTGTGTTTAAGCTTGTTTATATGTTAGCAATACAAATGAATATATGAAAGTTCATATATTTGAACAACGGAGAATGTTATGAAGCCACGATTGATCATCGCACTTATACACAACTTAAGCGGTTGTGAAATTAAAGCCCGAAAAAAATTGAGGCCTGAATTGTTTTCACGCTTTAATTTCACAACTGCTTAACTTGTGTGTATAAAGTGATCAATCATGTCTTCATATGTAAGCAATGCTGAAATTAACTGTTGAAACCAGAAAAACTAAAAAGAACTAGCAAAATAAAATAACTCCGCAAACGTTTCAAGACAGATTTTTGTAAAAAAAAAAAAAGAATTAAATTTAAAGCTTTGTATCAAGCCAAGAGAAACTCCAGATTGGATAATGATATTGGACAAGTTTACCCTATCAAGAGTAACATAGACACAATCATGCTCTACCAGCAGACACCAATGGAAAAACACTCATATTTACAGATTTCCATCTGAACACACTGAGTGTGGGCCTGTGTACATCCTCCCAAAAAAGTCGTGGGGGAATTCTCCTCAAATTTTTGGGTGGAGGGGGTAGCTAATAGCCTCATAGGCAGACATTCTGAAGGCTTGTCACACACTCCTCCCTAACGTGGGGAAGGAAGACTGCGTGATGAGTCCAAGGAGCATCTGTGTAGAAGGCTAGCTGGGTGTCTACAATTAAATGGTCTATGAATGTAAATTTAATAAAAAAAACATTTGACACAAAATGAAACACACCTGCTCTCCAGTATCATGATCACCCAGGTATTACCATTCATCTGGGAAGGCCTCCATCACTCCTTCCTTTATCTGGCTCTGGACCCAATCTAATCCAAACTCTCCATCACTGATCCAACTCAGATCAGTTATCCAATCAGTGACTTCATCCCACATTTCTCTTCTTGGTCCGTGTGAAGTTGTTTTCTCTATACACTCGATTCTCTTGTTTCTTCTGCTACTACCAAGGGCTGTCATACATCATTCTTGAAGACATTTTAATGTTTTTGTTTGGGTCCTTAGATCTCTTATAAGGGCCATCAAAAGTTTGATAGCAACACAACAATTTTAAAATTACTTGCACAATTATTTCTGGTGTTGAGGTGAAAGTAAAAGGTCATGAGGTAACAAAAAAGAAAACAGAGACTCGGAAGAATGCGTTTAAAAAGAACTCATCGTTTTATTGTTTATAACCTTTCCCCCTCCATATACAGTTTTTTTTTTTAAAGAAAATATGATTTTATACTATTTGGTATAAGGAATTATCTGTTTCTGTACCCTATTTTGTGTGACAAATGTAACAGTATTATATATGTACAAAACATTTTTGGAATGTTTCCCAAGACATTGTGTGGACTACATGTAATACAATTGTAGTACAATTCCTAATAGTCAACTATTTCACTGTATAGTAATATTCTCCAGCATATTACCGGTATTCTATTTTTGCAAGAGCTGAAGTTGATCATATGTTATGAGACCACAAACATTTGTCCACCCAGAAAAATATTTATGTATGAGCATCATCGACTTTTTCAGGAGAAATATGTAATCTGGAGCTCACTTGTTTTTTGTTTCTCTGTTTTAGTCAATGGCTCATACATGTATCGCAATTGAGACATTCCTACATATTTTACCCAATTTGCTTGTCGGTTACATGAGAAACATTAATGTGAAAATATGAGGCATATGGGTGTAAACCTTCACTGACCCTTACATTGTTTGCTTTGGAGACCTCTTGCAATAAAGTCATTTATATTTCTGGCTTTGTACTGAGCTTCTCTCAACTGTAGAATTCACTGTTTTGTGCAAAAAAATTTGTTACTCCACATAAACAGAATATGGTTTCAGGAAGAGAGAAATCCAATTCAATAATTTAGATCAAGACATTTAACTTGTAGAGAATAAGGCTAATGTTTATCAATGTTCATTGCTCAGCGAATGCTAGGGTCAGAACAGGTTAGATTTGACACGTTTGTTATTAACAAATGTTTGATTCTGTTGAAACTCCTCATCACTCTCACTTAGTGGAGTCTCTGTGTCCGCAGTTGCGTCAGTGGCTCTTCCAACTTTTATTACTGGGCTGAAACAAGGGAGAGGCCAAACAGTCTAAATAATATTGTAAAATTGACTGGTGCTTTCACCTATTACTTTTGTGTATTCCCAGATCACACAAAACATAACAATAAAACTGACTTGATTAAATTGTTGAGCTGTACTTGACAAATAACAGGAACACACTAGGAAGTGAGGATGAATAACGATGGCTAGGAGGAAAATGGTTTGCAATATGGAGGCAACAAATGATAGCTGGGTAACAGGAAACCCAGTAATAATGGTTTGATTTTCTAGACCAATATGGTAGAAATGGTGCAACCGCATTAGGAAGTGAAGGTGACTAATGATGACGAGGATGGAAATGAATTACTAGCACAGAATTGCGACTTGAGAATGAGACATTTCTTTAAGGAGGTTGACAGTAAGAGTTTGGATATTGTCCAACATTTAAGCAAAAAAAATATTTTCAACAACCTAACACTATCACCACTAGTCTACTGACAATACAATACCTTTCTGGGATAACATTTGGATCTCCAGATTTGTCCTCTTGAAATTCCTAATAATGAGGAAAATTGTAATGTGAAAACATTGAAGGGGCATAGCCAGGATAAAACATGGTAAAAATTTTAACACAATTTCTCGCTGAAACAATTAAAAAATTACAGCTTTGACTGCCTGCACTACAGTCTTTGATTGGTAAAATGTGAATGACATGAAACGAAGAAAAAGAAAAAATTTGAATACAAATGTGTGAAATTGCCAAATAATAAAAACGGAAATTATGAATGTTTGTCAATAAGAATGTCATATGTATTGTCCAGGACTTTTTGTATTCAAATTTTTTCTTTTTCTTTGTTTATTGTCATTCACATTTTACCCATCGAAGACAGGGTAAGGCAGTCAAAAGCTTGTAATTTTGAAATCGTTTCAGCCAGAGATTGTTTTAAAATTCTTACCAAAATTGTAATGGTTATATAGGTACTCTGTGAAGTCTGACTTCAAGCCCAAATGGCTTACCAGGGAATTGATTAAATCTGCTTTTAGTGGCATCAAGATACCAGGTGTATTATCATCCCCTCCCCTGGATGGGATGATAGTCCATTGCAGAGTTATCCCAGACAGCTTGCAGTCAGCTTTTTCTCTTAGGAACCGACAATCATTTATCCTTGCAAATGTGAGTGCAAAAAGGCAGTATATGTGAGAAGAGGTTGGGATGAGACTTTTCCTCATGTGCATGCTGCATCCTTGTTTTGTCCTGATCCGTTCTCATCCTAAAACCCTCTCTCTGCACTCCCTGCCTGAACCACTGGTAGTTTTGTAGAGAGAAGGCACTGTGAGAGTCAACTGTTTTGTCCAAGAATAGTTAATTATGCAAAGAGTTACAGAGAATGATAAGTTACCCAGTCATCATCCTCCAGGCCAAGTGAAGGAGTGTTCTCATCTTCTTCTTCCAATGAAGCTAGACTAGGAGACAATGGTGGCTCAGGAATAACAGATGAAGTCTTGCACTGCTCATGTTGTGAGGAACCATGGTCACTTTCCCTGAAGAAAGGTAGATACGTTTCAACAGTCGCCTCTGACTTCTCTGTACTTTCATTCTTTTCCTGGTCATCACTGTGTTTTGGATCACCACTTTCATTATTCTCTGATTTTTTAAAATCTTCCTCAGCAGTATCAACCTTTTTCCTATCCAAGCTTTCACTCACTGCAATCAACAAAAAGTAAATACTTAAGCTAAAACAAAGCTCCAATAACTGGAACGTCACTACAAAAAATTTTATTTCACACTGGTGGTCTAATGGATAGAACATCACCCTTAACACTCATCCTTGGGGTGTGTTCTTAAGCATGAGGTGTTCTTGTTATTTGCCCAAGCAAATATTGCAAGCCTAGGGCAGTCTGACAAAGCTGCAGAGGGAGAGAGAAGGGGTCTAGCTGGTGATAGACTTGTCATCCAGGGAAAGATTAGCAATATTTTAGAAAGTTCATGGGTCTCTGATGATACCACAGGACCCTGTCATTCTAGAACTGAAAGAGACTGTTCCACCTTTAGTTACTCACACAACAAATTAATGTTAGGGAGGCATGGTGGCCTCATGGTTAGTGCGCTCATCTCCGGATCGAGCGGTCCGGGTTCGAGCCCTGGCCGGGGACATTGTGTTGTGTTCTTGGGCAAGACACTTTACTCTCACAGTGCCTCTCTCCACCCAGGTGTATAAATGGGTACCAGCGAACTTAATGCTGGGGGTAACCCTGCGATGGACTAGCATCCCATCCAGGGGGGAGTAGAAATACTCCTAGTCGCTTCATGCTACAGAAACCGGGATAAGCTCTGGCCTGATGGGCCACTTGGCTCACATGCAGACTTTACCTTACCTTACAGAGTACACAATACCTTTGATTCTAAAATTACCTTTGGTTGTAATGTAATAAAGAAAATGTTTTCAAATAATTGACTGCTGTGCTTACAACACACACAATTCATAAAACAGAAGCAAATAACTTTGTACTGGCCTGAGGTCTTTGCAGCAGATTTCTTTCTTTTGCCTCGCTGTCTCTTTTGTATGTCAGCTATTAGTTTGTTGAAATCATCTTGATGTTCATTCACTAAATAAAGACACATAGTTATACTGTTGAAAGGAAATATTCATGAATGACATTCAAACCTGAACAGTACTACTCAATCACAGAGGCTGAATGATTAATGCCCTGGGTTCCAGAGGATCCAGCATCAAGTCTGGCCCAGGTTCTCATGCTCTGTTCTTGCACAAGGTGCTCCTGTATCCCCAAGCATATAACTAAGTATTGAGGGTTGCTTCAAAGACAGCCTTCAAAAACTCGAAAAGACTTGCAATGGACTAGCCCAGTAACAATGATTTTAAGCCAGCCCACAAAATCATGAAGCAAATAACATTTTTAACACACAAGGGTAGGAGTCAGGGTTCTAGTGTCTTGAGGATATTTAGGCCTTATGGACTTCGTCTAAAGATCATTTTGTCAAAGTTAGTCTTTGTGTGAAGCCATTCATCCATCTACCACTGCATGAGCTGTCCCACCCACCCATCCTAAGATGGGAATTGACTTTTATCTTCCATTAGCGATAATTATTTTGCTCTCCTCCCATTGCTACACTTGCAGGAGCATCCCTAGGTTCTAAAAGTGCGTAACGCAAAGTTCTTTAAAACAAGTAGGTTAAACTTACAGTATTTTTGTCGGGTTTTGTCCATATCTTCTTCACTTTGGTCTTTCTCAAAATGAAGACCCTGTGTAATTAAATGAAATTATAAATAGAGAAAGAACAATCAATTACTAGGAGATCAAATTTCAAAATAATATAGCAATTAGACGTGGTCACATTACCCTTGGAATCTCTCAGTATACTTAGAGTATGCTCTACTTTCTATAAGAATAAGTTGTTAATTTGATTACATACTGATGTTGATGCTTCTGAAGTAGAAGATGCTTCTTTGGCTCTTGTCTTCTCTGCTTTCTCGACCTCTCTTGCAATTTGAGCAGCTGTGAAAAAATATTATTTTACATGTTAGTTTGATGCGTTTAGTATGGGCACAAGCAACTTCAGTTTCAATCAATTTTAGGTTTTGAGCGATGAAAATGGCTCATTATCATTCAAGTCCAGTTGATACATTTATCACCTGAAAATTGCGGAAATTGCACCTAAGAAGCTTTGCTTCAAAATTTTCTGGGGGACATGCAACTGGTCAGACCTCCCTAACCGGAGTGGACGGCCACTCACAGAATCCTAGCTAAAAGCATGGTCTTCGTATTGACTTAATTTTAAGAAGGACTGTTAAATACATCAATACAATTTACCTGTCATAGGTGTTGGTGAATCACATTGTGCATTGTAAAGCATCACAAAATCTTGATGCCTTTTAACAAGGGTCTGAAAAAAATAGACAAAACATGATTCATAGATTCAGATATTTTTCCAGCTAAAGAATCCATGGAAAAATGGCCCATTGCCTGCTGTAAAAAAAAGCTTAATAATCAAATCAGTAAAGGAAAAGTTTTTGGGCTTGTCTACTCACAGATTTATCTCCTTTGGTTGACAAATTCCATTCCTTCAGTCTTTGTCGTAATTCCTTTTCTGCCATTACACTGTAAACAAGTTTAGGGAGGGGCTTTCTTTTCTGTACCGTCCGACTGGAGAAAAAATAATGCCTCATATTGCACAGGGTCTGAAATTAACTTTTTTTGGCAGGCGCCAACTGGCGACTTAAATTTTTTTTTTCAGTCACCATATGGAAAAATGTGGTTGCCAATTTAAGTGTCAATAAAATTTTTCCTTCGCAGCGAAACACAAAGTTTAAAATTGGTTTAATACTTCAAGAGCCGCGGAAAGGTAAAAAGGAAGTGACCAATTAGCGGGCGGCTTTGAATTTTATTTTAATTGATTTGGCTGAAAATCAAAGTTATTGTTTGTGCAATTATCGTGGCACGAAATAGTTAATCGCCCACTGGCGACCAGGAAAGCGCAATTTCGGACCCTGTTGTACAGACAGTGTATTACCCCTAATAGTAACTAATATTTTAAATATTTCTCTTTAAACAGTACAGATGAAGTCTCGTAGCCCATCAGAACTGCTCTTATGAACAGTTTCAATAACGTTAAGTGACTACATATATATCATTCTACTCCCTCTTGGATATGATGTTAGTCCGGCTGTTAGTCCACTACAGAGGTACCCCCGGCTTTTAATTTGCAAGTACCCATTTATACTGTCACTTGAGTGGAGAACAGAGCACAGTGAGGTCAAGCATCTTATCTAAGAACAACACATAGTGACCCCACCCCAGCCAGGGCTTGAATCTAGGCACCTCGATCCAGAGTCTATTAGGGCACCAACCCTCATAACCTTTTAGACTTTGCAGTATCAATATCACTAAGGAAAAAGGCTAAAAATAGACACACAAAGAAAACTCCAAAGTCTACCAAAAAGCCAGTCTTTTGACAAAATGCACAATTCTCCAAATAATATTAAACAAAAATCCATGGGCAATGATAGGGAAACTTCATATTTTCAATCTTGGGACTTACATAAGTGCATTGGAGCCTTTAATTGTCAAGGTAGATGAACTTGCTGTTGAAGAACAAGCTTCTTGAATCACAGAACAGGAAGCTGAGTCATCACTTGATCCAGGAGGAGATTCTTGAAATTCTGCATCAGATGGACATTTTCTTTTACTTGATTTACTAGTCTTTGACTCACTGGCTTTCTTCCTGCTTTCAGATAAAAAGAAATTTTAAAAGAAAGGTTACAAAATTAATGTTTGTATTGTTCAGACTATGCTGCATTCACAAGTTATCCTGGTCTCTGAATATTTTGCTAGACTTGCTTGCTGACACAAAGAGGAAGAGCTGGTAAACTTCGAAAGCGAGGTGCTTTTGAGATGACAACACTTCAAGGCTGTACATAACATTACAACCAAAGCTAATTCAGTTTATTATAAGGCAAGGTAGTCTTGAGGAAAATCCAAGTGTTCTGATTGGTTCTTTCTTGGTCAGGATTTTGCCATACAGGCCATCATAAGCTGTGTATATCGATGTAATTCTGAAAGCCAGCATATTCAAAACAAGCCTGGCTCAAGTGCCATATAACTACTTACTAACCCAGCTTTCTCAAGCTGTACTGGGGAATATTATCTCTTGGTCATTTTTTAACGGACCTTGCTGCACTTTGTCCATACTGCCACTTTCTTAGGCCAATATTCCCCAGTACGGCCCTCAAGCTCAGTCAGTAAGAGGCTAATATTTTTATTTTCTTTGTACCTTCGTAAAGAACTTTTCTTTTCTGTTCTTGTGAGGCAGGCATCAAGATGTGAATTTATTTTTCTGTGTGGAACCATGTCACCACAAACTGGACACTCAGCTGAGAGAAAAAATAATGAATTAAACTTCTAGCCTCAACTTATTTTAAAACAGGTTTTTGACTTACTGTAATTTAATTTCAGATAATTTCTTTACAAATTAACAACATAATATTGAAATCAGTCACTGGTTCCCAGAAAAAAACCTTACATTCACCAACAATCCATTGAAATATGGCTAATACTGTACTATCATCAGGGCTAGATTGTTCAAAAGCCAGTTAACACTAACCCAGGATTAAAAGTTAACTGAAGTATTCATTTTTCTTGTAAAAAATGTTTTTTCGCTGCTTGCGTTTTGTGTAGTCTGAGATTACTGACCCTCAAAACTGAAGGACAAACAACATAAACAGAAGTTTAACCTCATGGAAAAGTTATAACAACAACATCATTTATTTACACCAAAGAAAGGAAAGAGGAAAACATAAATTTTGAAGCTTATAAATAAGGTATTAGCTGCCTATGACAACCCTATGGCTAAAAAAATTATGCAGCTATCTATAGGATAAATTATTAAAAAAAAATGAAATTCTCAATGATCTTGGGTAGCTTAATTGGGCTCAGAACAACCCGGCCCAGGTGAACACTTACCAAAGTCTGCATCTGAAGGTTGTGCTGGGGTTTCATTTTCAGATCTGCATTCATCCATGGCTGTTGGCTGTAGTTCTGATCGTTGTTGCTCCTGCTGATTTTCCTCCTCATCAACAACAGCGACTTCAGGTTCTGCTGTACTAACAGGGTTTTCTAATTCATCATTCAATGTCACCTCCACAGGATTTGAAACTTGCTCATTCTCTGCATCAAGCCTCTGTCTCTTTGTGTCTGGACTTGAAGACTTTGAGTCATTTTGAGGTGTTAATTGAGCCTATAAAATAAAATCAATCACATCAAGTAGTACAGGAAAGTTTGCATTCAAGCCAGGTGGCCAAAATAGCTTCCGACTCTTGATAAGATCTGGGATGTGCCAGAGCTCCAGCACGTATTCTGTTGTGAATTACCAGCTATACCGGTAATCACTATCAATGATAAAAACCTTCAAAAATTGGCGTATATGGGAATGTTGTTATCTTAGTGCTCTCTGATGGTTACTGCACTAGGGGTCTGCCTAGTTCGAATTTTATTGAAAGCAATGATGGCTGGTGCTTAAATCTGGTTTCCAACACATGAAGTGACTGGAAGTATTTCTACTCCAGGCTCTGGATGGGATGCTGGTCCATTGCAGAGTTACACCAAGATTCAAATTTGCGCCACACATTTCTACACATAGGTGGAGAGAATAGAATAGTCAAGAACACAATGCAGTGATCCCAAGCAGGGATTGATCCGGAGTCCAACACACTAACCATTATACCACTGTGCCTTCCACACTTCATAGGAGATTATAATTTCATAAAAGTGGGTAATCCCTCATCCAGAAAAGTATTGGAAATCCAATGTTTCAGTAAAGAAAAATTGCAGGGAAAAAAGAACTATTTTTAAAACATTTTCTTGGACTGCCACACATCAGATTGTCACTGTATAAACTAGAAGTTGAAAAGTGAAAAAAAACAAAACAAAACAAAACAAAACAAAAAACAACAGCATTACCTTTCTTCTTCTTGTGTGGGCAGTACTGCTTCTTTTATTCTTTGTTTCACCTCTCTTTTTAGCATCATCTTTTAAACTTGTTTTCTGGGCATTGGTTGTTGCTAATTCTAACAGCTTTGTTCTATGACAATAAAAAAATAATAATACAGTTTAAAATCCAGCACAGTAATGTATACACATCAGGTACAGGATTCAGAAAACAAGGGAGTTCACACAGGGTAAATTACAGGTGTTGACAATCTTATATAAATAGTTTGAAACAGCACCAATATCCTAGAAAAATACAGTTTCTCCAAAAAAAACAGTAATTTTCCTTTCTTGAGGGTTCAAGACTCTTTGATTTAACATTATTGCCATACCTTTAAAACTTACTGTTAACTCCTTGCCTACTTGATTTTTATAAAACATGAGATGAGAGAGAAGGTGATTGTAACCTCCAGATCAAACTATTTTTCTGATTTGTGTAGAACACATCTGGACCAAATTTGACTGGAATACAGGACTCACTTGTAGCACAATTATCAAGAAGTGATGTCTCATTGTTAATCTAATTTGCATCATTGATATAGCACACTTCATGAACTTAAAATAGACAGATTGCCCAAGGTGAAATAAAGAGGCTAGAAAGTAGGCAAGCAAATAACCAAACCCGAAAAAATGCTTTTCTTATCACCAAAACCTGAAAACCAAATACTAAGGGGTAAAAAATGAAAGCTGCAACAGAAACCAAAACCAAAAAACAGTATATTTTAAAAGCAAAACTGAAAAAACTGATCTAAAAACACTTGACCAAAACCATAAAACGAAAACCCCCAATTTCCCCCCATGACCCATCAACTATGATATTGTATTACCAAGCTAAACAAAAAATATCACTTAACATAGAGGAGTAGAATACCTGACTTTGATGAAGTTCTTAACTAATTCGTCTAATACTCTGTTGGTTTTTAAACTTGGTGGACTAACTTTCTATGAGAAAACAGAAAATTATTAGCATTTTGTTATAAAATGGTCTTGCATTAACTCACTCTCGTGATCAGCTGATATGAGCTCTATCTAAACCTCAAAATATTAATCCTTTTTACTAATCAGTATACATTTCTTTTAATGTCAGCTCTGAGAATTCGGTTATACATCCAGGGCTTGAAAAAAGTGCCGTTCCATTATCCTGTACAAGTAGATTTTCCTTCTGGGAAAGTAACTTTTCATTCTCACTTGTCCGACGGCCAAGGGATTAGACAAGTCATCTGATAACAAATCATTAAAAGAACAAACTAAGACTTGCCCAGGGCAAGCAATAGTCAGGAATTTAACTTATTCTCAAGCCCTGACATCAGGATGGTATTCCCTTATTTACTTAATTCTCTCCTTATCAGAAGCTGTCTAAGGCATTAACATGTTAAAAAGGAAAAAAAAGAGAGACCCTCAAACACTTACCGAGGAACATGTGGGACACTGTGGTTCATAGCTAAGGGATCTTCGGATACACAATGAGCAATCTGAAAATTGTAATAAACATCAAATTTTAAGCTCTCCTATTGACCTCTCTGATCAAAACTCTCATAATTAACTACTTCTCTTCAGTAACCACTTGTCAAGGTTATACCAAATTTATTCCACACTGCAAAGTCCCAGCAGTAGAAAAAGTGTTGTTGCCCAAAACATCCATACCCAATTCCATGAAAGGTTTTCTACTTCCACAAACCCACCCCAATTCCTCTCTACTAGCGACAAAACTTTTCTGGGAAAGTAATAAATTATTATTAGTTTCCAAGAAAAATAGTTTCTTTGCGTTATTTCTTAGGATGGGCTGATACCGTTTTTTCAAATCGATACGATACCAAGAATGATACTGACTTTTTCCTTCGATATCGATATCCATACCGATACTGTGACGCGATTGAGTTAAGTGGTAAATCACATAATCTGGTTGACCAAGTACAAGGTTGTCTCGCACTGATAATGTTGATTGTTGTTCAGTACTTTCTTGTTGAATCAACAACACAGATAAACAAGTCAAAGATTTCAGTCTATTAACGAAAACATAGTCCTACTCAATAACACAATGGTGATGACCAGAAGAATGGAGGCTGAGGAGACAAAGTGAGGACAGGTCAGGTGCAGTATTGAAAGCATTGAAACTTCTCGCTGGTATCGTTTTTTTTTTTTTTTTCCCGATCCGGCCTTGGTATCGCCGGTATCGAATATTTGATATCGGTATCTGCCCATCCTTATTTCAAAACAATAACAATGGAAAGTATATTGAGACACTATTTATAATTTAAGCCTATGAATGGGGTCTCGTATACATAAAAATGTTATCAACCCAACAGTAATAAAATAAGAACTTGTAGGACTTGCTTCAAGCTGAGATTCCATAGGAACAACTGACGCAATTCAGTTAAATCTCCGTTCCAAACTCCACATGATAACGAAACATTCTGTCTTGGGAGGATAACATTTCTGTCCGTTTCCGAGACATTATTAAATAAAATGAACTTACAATTATGAGAACACTCTGGAATTATCATTGCAACATCAAAGAATTCGTAGCAAATAGAACATCTGAGTAGATTGTCGATCGTCTAAAAAATTAAAATTTTAAACACAGAAATTATTAAAATTTCACGCAGGATATGGTCGATATAAGCTTATCTATAAACAAATTACCCTCATTTCTGGTAGTGACTCTGGCCAGTCTGAAGGACTCCACTCAGCCAACTTAGCAGAGGAAGTTTTCACATCCACAAAAGACAACATACTGGCGAGATTACTGCACAAAACGACAAGAAATGTAAGAGAAATTCATCAGCAAAACTGTCGCCATATTGGAATCAAAGAAATTGGCGCGAGAATACTTGTATTTTGATTGGCTGAAGACATCATTACCCATCACACAGCGCTGTCTTTGTTACGCTTTCTATTAGACGTCGTGATTGGCTGTAACTAATAAGCCAATAAGAGACCGAAATAAAACTCACTTGCAACGATTGCGTCACAACTGCATAAAAACGTGCGTGAAACAAGATGGAGGAATATGCGAGAGAGCCCTGGTAATTTTACGTTTCCTTGCCGTTTAAATTAGCTGGATCTCTTAAAACTAGGTATTTTTTAAAGCTGCAATAACTGATTTCTGTTCATGGATTTTTTCCAAGTCCTTACCGCATTGTGGATGATTGTGGAGGAGCGTTCGCAATGGGCGCGATCGGTGGTGGAATCTTTTCCTTCGTGAAAGGATGGAGAAATTCGCCGGCTGTAAGTTTCATTTTGCTTGCTTTTGCCGTTTTGTAGAATAACCTGTGATACTTAAGGCCGTTTAAAACCATAGGAATGTTATACGGCAGATCTTTAATGAAATATTTCAGTTCAACTGTATAAGATGTCAGTGGCATAATTTTCATCGTAGTTAGTGACCAACTTCCACGATTTAAAGTACGCTGAAAATGTACTGAGTTTTTGTGGGAGAAGTTAATGCACTTATTTACGCACTGTTCTGGGTTTGCATTCCTTAAATCTCAACAATCACTCATCCTGGTAACCGGGTGTACTGCTGGACTCTTATCAATGCTCACTTACATGTACAGTCTATGTAGGTGCATTTGATTGGTTGGCTAATATGAGGTCTGATAATAAGTGGTATTTCTTATAGGGACAAAGACTCTATGGTAGTATAGGAGCAGTTAAAACAAGGGCTCCTGTTCTTGGAGGTAAGTGTTTCTGTTTTATCCTTTAACCATTCTCTCAAAGTTGACAAAAAGGCAGGATTGGATTCTGTTGGCAGGGTTGTCATTTAGTTTTGACTCACCTGTTGTCTTGATCTTCATATCCGTAACAAAGTTGTTACTTTGTAGGTGAATTATATCAACAGCAGATAAGTTTACACATATCATCGAAGCCCTGTCAGCTGTAACAGGTGTTTTGTGTTAAGGCCCTAAATGACAACCCTGGTCATCAACTGTTGCATAACAAAACATTTCCTGGTAGATTACATTCCTGTGATATAGTCAAGATCTCAGCAAGTGTTTTCATCTAATTTGCTGCTTATTTCTTCAGATATCATATATCTTGTGTATTGTTTATTGTTTATATCAACTTACTGAACCTGTGTCATAATCACATGGGTGTTATTGCCAAAGGAACCTCTAATCAATAATATACATGTAGTCTGCACTAGAAACGTTCTCAACTTTCCTCACCTGGAGGTGTTAAACTTACACAGTTTTGTTGCATGGTCCTTCTTAGCTTATTATCAGGTGCCTTTAATGTGGTTATCTGTTACTGCAGGTAATTTTGCTGTGTGGGGAGGTTTATTTTCTACTTTCGACTGCTGTCTGATGGGATTAAGAGGTAAAGAGGATCCATGGAACTCAATTGGAAGTGGCGCCATCACAGGGGCTGTGCTAGCCGCAAGAGGTAATGTGTTGATCATATAATTGTGTAACATCTATGAAAGTAATCACAACACTATGAAGTGGAGCAAACCAATAGTTTCTAGTCTTAGTCATGTTGTTGGCCTGTGCTCCTGGACAAGGCAATTTTCTCTTAGAGTGCCTCTCTCCAACTAAATTGGTACATGCACTTGCAATATTTTAGACAATGTAACAAAATGCTGAGGGATAACCCTTAATGAACTTGCATCAAGTCCAACAGGAGAAGTATGCTGTAGCACTCCTTGTCACACTATGAAGTGAAGTGTTGTCCCAAGGAGTCACTATATTCCCAAACATGACAAGATACGTTTCTCACCATCTGTAGGTGGACCCTCAGCAGCTGTTAGATCAGCGGCAGTAGGAGCCATCTTGTTGGCATTAATTGAAGGAGTAGGAATCTGTATCACAAGAATGACAGCTGAACAGTTTAAACCAGGTTTGTGTTTATCTTTACTAAATGTCCAGTTTCACACTTCTGTCAAGACTATAAATGTACATTTGTGCCTGTCAAATCAACCTTCACCTTCACTTATCTCTTTTATGACTAGTGTGGCATAAGGTCTCTTTACATATAAAGTAGACACTTGAAGGAGGTCTGAGAGGAAGTGCCCTCACCTGGAGATTGATTGTTTTGAATAATCTTGATTACTTTTCTTCCTTTGTCTTTCAGTGATGCCTCAACCTCCGGACCCTGCTCAACTGCCACCCAAACCATTCAACCCAACGCCACAGTCAACACAAGCTGGATCAGAATTTGATTATCAACCACAATATCAGTAACATAGGAAGGCACCAAAATCATATTTAGGCATTGTTTTCAAGGGAATTTTATTCACGACTCTTCAATATCTTCACCAGGAGCCTTCAAGTGACATTGCCTCTAAAGAACTAGTTGAAAATGCAGTGACGTAATGGAACATAATTACATGCAAGTGATTTGCCTTATCAAGGAGACTAAGTTGAAATGGTTTGAAAGAGCATTTCACTGGGCAGAGCACATCTGCCTTTACTGTCACCTGCATTTTCAGGATTGTGTTTGATTGCTGCTGTTTAAAGACTATACATGTTCAAACTTTTTGTTTCAAGTTTTCAGCAGCACAAGGTGTTAAGGGAGACAGGGTATTGTTAATCAGTACCCGTCTTGTAAATAGGTAAGTTGACACTACAAACAAGTTTGTCGAAACATGGACATGGTAAACAGATCAGTTGCTATAGTTGACAACAGAGTGCCGAGTCTTTGAAACCTTTTTGTAGCAAGCCATACTCTTCCAATTTGCTTTAAGTTTTGAGCCAATTACACTGTGTTGTATTGTAATTAAATTATGTTTTAATTGAAATAGCAATTACACAATAATTTAGAAAAATAAAGTTATATTTAAAAGGGTCTTTGTAAATAAGTAGTCTGGTGTTTCTTAATAATTGAGTGTTTATTAATTTTCTGCTGATGCCCAGAGGAGGTTAAATGAAATGATGCAATTTTTGTCGTACAATGTATGGTGGAACCCTGAAAAAAATGAACCCCTATCCAATGAAGTCCGTGGTTCAACAGTTTCATTTAGCCTGATCAAAGTTAAGTACTACCAGTGAAGTGTCTGGACCAGACCCCTATTGCAACAAACACCTGCAATATTAAACACTTTTTCCTACTTGCTCGGCTCTTCATTATACTGGGGTTCCACTGTACTGTATGCTGTATGTGTAATGATTTGATAAAGTGCCAGTAGTGCCATGCAAATACTGGCAGATTGAAGGAGAGTCCTTACTGAGATGTTGACCTTGTTTCAATTATGTGCAAGCAGTTTTTGAAGTACATGTACCAACAACGCAATCTAGAATCTCACATCAACCTTATTCAAGCTGTACGAAAAACTCTAGGCTCGATTACCACAGGGTTTGTACGGGTCCTTGAAAACCCGGAAAGTCCTGGAATTTTATTGTGGCATTTTCCAGGACTGGAAAGTCCTGGAAAAGGGCTACTGGTCCTGGAAAGTTTTGGAAATCTGTTAATCTAAAGTAAAAAAATATGAAATGTATGGCAGACAGTAAGGAGAATTAACGTTAAGATCTTGGGAGTGAAAGGGTTAATATGAATTTTAGAGTCCTGGAAAAATCAATCCGAGTCCTGGAAAAGTCCTGGAAATTTGATTCTGAAAAAGGGTACGAACCCTGTTACCAGCTGCTCCCTCTTCTCAGGGAGGCACATGGACCCAAGAGTGGCGGAAATCAAGCCTAGAAAAACTCCAGTGTAGCATGAATTGAAATTTCCTGGAATCTCTGATCAGCCAAACCAATACCCAAACTGCTGACATACCGTTGGTAGGCTCTGTTTTTCAACTTGATGTATTGATTTGAGATTGAATGGATGATTACTCAATAATCACTTTATAACAATACCTAACTGTTACGCAGTCACTTGCTGCGCCGTAACACCCTGTGTTAAAGCATGTTTCATTAGTCACTAACTTGGGATGAATCACCAGTAAACTTGCAATGATTTGTCACCAAAGTAAAAAATTTGTGTCCATTTGTGTGACTTTCAGAGACTTCGGGTACGTTTCTTTAAGAAAATCCATGATTGGATTCTTAAATCTGAAAGAATCCGAAAAACGGATTTTGCATTTCTTTAATAAACAGATCAATCCAACATCTCTCTGATCATGGTGCATCAAAGGAACCAATGAATCCACTCTGAAATCCGTTCTCAGATTCTTTCAGATTTAAGAATCCAATCTTGGATTTTCTCACAGAAACGCTTACAGAAACACACCCTTTGTCAACTGATGGAAATGCAAAGGTTTGCTGGTAATCACTGGATGTTAACTGATGAATCACTATAATGTTAGATAATTAATGAAACAAATTTTGAAACCAACTGTTGTTGTTTAGATGCAACAAACTGTCCTGTATGTCTTGCAAATTACTATCTAGTCTCTAAGTTAATAATTTCTAACGAAAATAATCTTGATTATGAATGCACATGTGACATACTTTGTATTATTTTACATAACTATTTTCACTAGTTGTCATACAACCCATCTATCTTGTTTTTATTAAAACTTTTCCAGTCGACTTTCTCTGCATCACAAACTTGAAAGCTTCATTTGCCTGAAGGGATAAATCAAATGGAAGCAAGTCTCATTGTTGCAAAATAAATTACAGATGAAATATAACAAACTAAAAAACAAAATGTATTTTCTGTTTCATTATTGAACTCTTTCAATAATTAAAAGTGGTATAAAAATACTTTCTATTCTTTGGTAGAATGTGGCAGTAGAGATAGATGTCTTTTAGAAATGTGTAGTTCCAGAAAATATTCATACCTCCCCATCCACCAACCCTCCGGAAATTCCAATAATTTTTTAAATGTTTTAATTTTAGAGAACTCCCCCTCCCCACCCCCCAAGAAATTCCAATCCCTTCTGTGGAGGGAATATGGATATTTTCTGGAACTAAACCATGAGGCCTTTATAATCAAATTTATGTCATGTAGCTCTTCTAGGCAGGCAATCTTTCGGCTTATCATGCAGTCTTTTCTCGATGAGCCCAAAGAGATTCTGTGTTGGAGGTTATTTAGGTCTTACACTGATTGTCTTAAGTCTATCTCTGCAAACAACAGCTGTAAGTACCTGGTCTAGTTCAAATTCTCCAGAAATATGTGGTCCTTTGAGCTTTCCCTGCACAAGTAACTCCAAAGATTTATCTACAGACTCTTTCAGAAGTGCTGGGTTGTGCTTCATGTGGGATCCCTAATGAAAGTACAAGGAAAAAGATTGCTGCAAATTATTGATATTGAATGGTGTAAAGAACAGTAAGTTTATTAACAAAAATTAATTTTTTTAATATAATGTTTAAATGACTATAAGCACATACATGTATGGAAAATAAAGTCTTTACAATAAGCAGTACTTACCCAAAACAAACCGGCTGTAAAAACAAAGAAAGAAAAAACAAACACTCAGCTGGTTACAAAATATAGATCTTGCAGATTATGTTGCAACTTAATAAGCCATCAAATGTATCAATTCTAGAAAAAGACCTGATCAGTCCAGGTATTAAGACTGAAAAGGTTCCTTAAATAAAGGTCTGCAATGCATACATATTGTGTCTACTATATATTTTGATATATAACCTTTTACATAATTGAGATGAGTAAATACAACTTACCAGCTGAACAGTTTTTCACCAAGAGAACATTTGCTGGGATCTGAAAAATTATTCAACAATATTCAGAACTGCAAGCCATCATGAGCAAATTTCTTTTCATATTATCATATTATTACGTGGCAGAGCCCCCTTCAAACTTCAATTTTCTAAATAAAGCCTCAGAACAGACAATTGGATTGCAAGTTTCTTCTTAGTGAGTGTGAGTGCATTATAATGATGATGATGCAGCCAATGATCACTGGTATGTTGTCATAAATAGAAATTTTATTATTAGTCTGTGGTGTAAATTTTTTCCATCTTTCATCATTGGACCATACGCGAGCTAAATTCATCTCTAGATACATGTACCTGTGGAATATCTCCTGAAGCAAAGCCAACTGGAAGAACGACTCCTCCCCATGCAATGCTAGATAAGAAGAAAAAGTCACAAATTATAAATTATTAGTAACAACATGTCAGTAAAGCTAAAACTAACATTCATTTCACTTGACTGTTTGGAGGCTCAAATAAGTCTTCATGGGTTATGATGTCAGTGCATGATTTGGTGTATCACGACCTGAACCAAAAAAAAAAAAAAAGAATCTCTCTTCGAAAGGCTCACTTCCATTATTGTTAGAGAAACATCAGAGAATCATAACAAACATTACATACATACAGCCTATACCCATTTTAAGAGATCTGTTTGCCTCTGACAGCCTGACTGATGGACAGACTAGAAATGGACTGACTGATTGATGGCAGGATGGACAAATGGACAGACACACTTGATTGTTACTCTAAGTGCTCCATATGGCAAAACTGTGAAAGATTTTAATTTTGATACCTTACCATCTCAGACACTCAGTAAAAACCTGTCCTCCAACAGCTTCCATGATCACATTTGCCCCTTTCCCTCCTGTTAGTTCTTTGACCTGGTACAGAGAATATTAATAACAATACCAAAATGTTTGATCATATTTGCCAGTAATTAAATTTTGCACTCTAGCTAACTGTAGTGACGCCCAGGGAATAAAGGATAAAAGAGTCAAGAAGACATAAAGGATTGTTGGCCTACGGACTTCAGACTTTAAAACACATCTCAGAAGGAAATTTTTGGGGGGAGGATATTTTTTTGGTTTTTAAGCTTAAGGACGTTCATGCTAATTGTTTCTGCGCATCCTTATTGCACATACAATTTCACATGCCATGTCATGCATCGAGCGCGCACTAAGTAATAAAACAAACAATGATAGCGCAGATGGCCATAATTTGCTATAGCTTCGCCTTAAATTAATGATCTTGGATGTTCGATGACCCCTATTTTTCTTTTGATGGATCATTTTCTCTACTGATTTTCTACATTTAGTGAAAAAATGAAGAAAATCTATCCATTAGAAGTTTGAATTTTTTGCAACATGCACCACTGAATTCCATTCTTTTTGGCTCTTTTAGCTCAAAATCAGGGTAGTTTTCTACACGCTTTATTATCATGGCTGCCAATTTTTTTTCATTTCCGATACAAGGAACTCATTATCTGACTGCAGTAAAAATCTTAAAAAATCTATCGACTGGAAAATTTTTGTGCACATGTCCTTGTTTTTTTAGGGGGATAGTAAGGGTATTGAAAAAGGTATGGAATATTGGGAGTATATTCTACAAGTAATTCTCGTGCTGCTGACATTTCCCCCCACCCCCGGCAGAATTATCCCTCCCTGCTTCCCCAGGAAGTGATTACTGTAATGCTGTCCAACTTCTCACCACTGAGAATAAAGTACTTTTAAACTGAACCAGTTCAGCTAGTTAAGCAGAAGTCAGGCAGTTATGAGAATTCTTACATCCACCCAGAGCTAAAAAGCTTTTATAAATAATACATAAGTGTATAATACCTTGTCTTTTATACTCTCCTTGTTATAGTCAATTGTAGCTGAGGCTCCCATACTTGTAACAACATCAAGTTTGTCCTTGCTTGCAGCTCCGATAACCTCAAAGAGAACAACACTTTTCATGAGTAGATTGTAATCAATGTCTGGGCTCAGACTGCCTATGAAAAGGGATCTCTTCATGCACTCTGAACTGTGACTGTGACTCCTCAATCTACAGTAATACGTCCTTCCCATTACACCAGCCATACCTGTCACAATTTTTCTTTGTCAAAAGTTTGATAGACCAGGAAACAAATGAAGAACCATCAGCTGATGATTGTTTTGTGTTCCCATGGCATCTTCGAAAATTTTACAACAGAATAATGCAAGGGAAAGATTAATTAATTTTTAGCTTTTAGTGAGGGTCATCTCCACCTTACATACATGTACCTTGGCTCCCAGTGCATTGGCTGCGATGTCAACAGTGGCTAAGCCCAGAGCTCCTGCTGCCGCTGTGACTAAAACTGTTTGGCTAGAATGATAACAAAAAATTACAATATTATTCTTTTCACAGAAAACAAGTGAAAAAAAAACTCTTTTCAACAGGAGCTACAAATTAAAACTTGATAACCAAATAATCATTTTGTGGTTGGTTTCAAAATACAGTGAAATCTTTATTTTTCAAACCTACAAGGGAAACAAAAATTGGTTAAAAAATCAACTCAGACAAGTAGTTTGAGAAATCTGGGGTAAACTATTATTACAGAGTTTGACCGAGGAGAGGAAAGCTACTTTGGTTTGAGTTATCTGGAGTTTCAAAAAAATCAAGAGTTTCAGAAATCGGAATTCCACTGTAGCTTAAACCAACCATGTTTACCCAGGCTGTGTATTGGACTTGTTGGTCAGGCCTACATATGCTGTGCCATAAGAAACTGCAAATGCAGAAGCCTGATTGTACTCGATATTGGACGGAATCTTCCACAGACCCTGTAGACAACAAAAAGTCATTGTCATTAAACTAACACACAAAGAAAAGGCCATAACATTCTGATTTGTTTCCTATACAGATCAAAAGGTTTTATAGAGACTGCTAAGATGGACTGTCTTAAAGCACAAAAAAGTCTAAAACCTCCCTGTTGTATTTGAGAGAATGAACTTGCTTAATTGTCAGCTAAAGTTAAAACATGGTCATTGTACCTGGACTAGTGGGGGAGTTCTATTGCACAAAAATTCTCATCATAATAATTTCAGAACTCACACTCTGTTCAACAATGCATTCTTCAGCAAATCCACCCAGTGCTGCCAGTCCAAATACCCTGTCACCCTGCCAGGAAATCCAAACCAAGAAATGTTACCCCTTTGTTATAGTACAAAGTCAACACTTTAGTCAAAGTAGTCCACACTGAAATTTTCATTTCATAACATGAGAAGGCTCCACCTGGATGGGATGCTCGTATATAACACAGGTCACTCTGGCAACTGGCCTTAGTTACATCCCTGTGAACCATACTGTTAGGTATCCATTTTGGGGTATGGAAGGTGTTTTTGCTAATATTGTAATCACCTTCGACAGCTGCTTTACACCTTCTCCAGTTTCAATCACTACTCCAGCAATTTCATTACCTACAAACACAGGCAAAACAAATTAAAAAACAGACCTAGCTAGGGAAACAGACAGACAGGGAGAAATGATATATGTCCACAAAGAGACACATTTTCCTCTTTTTCTGGCTAATACTTGCCTGGAGTAAATGGCAATGGTGGTTTTTCTTGATATTTTCCAAGACACATGAGTATGTCAGCAAAGTTAATGCCGCAACTATGAACAGCAACTCTGACCTAAGGTAAGGTAAGGTGATGTTTATTATCTATTAATTTTTTTTTTTTTTTTTTTTCGCAATGTTCACATGTGGGTTTGAAAATTGGGGAATATCACTTGGATATTCCCCAGGTTTGGCTGGGGAATATTCAATCATGTGAAGCATTTAAACCAATCACGTGCAAGTAAAAATATTTGATAGATTATGTGAAGTGAAGTGAAGTAAAAGACTTTATTTAATATTTTATTTTATTTTATGAGGTTTATTCGACTTCACCTCAGATCTTTTCAACCTGCAGCCTGTAACCAGCAAGATATACCTGCAATTTCTTATTATTTGTGATAGTGGGAAGAATGTGATACATGTATATTTGTGACTGACGCCCTACTTCGTCGTGAATTATTAGCTTATTGGGAGACATACAAATTCTCTTTACTTGTCTGTATACATTTGTTAATACTAATTGGGAGAATTTGATGACATCCCAGATATCCATATGCAAATTATTGATTAATGAAAAATGTAACGTATGTGTTGGACTTTCAATCAAGCCAAGAATCAAAAACAAAAATCATATCATTAAAAAACACAGCACAACAAGTTCACATCGTGTCTGCTTACCTGGGACGCCTTTAGTTTCTCCACTGCAGGCACCTGTTCTACCACGAGAGGTTTTCCCAGCTCCTTGCACAGGGCAGCACGATACATCCTAGGTCTGCCGAGGGTGGCTTTGGAAGCAAGAAAGTCGCTGTTTCTTGCAGACAATGCACGTGCAACAGGTCTCAAAAGTCGTTCAGGCACTGTTCGAAAAGCCGCCATCTTGGATCGTCGGCTAGAGGGTCCAGTCTCTCGCAGGTATATACCAGTCCCTCGGGTCTCCTAGGGACCGAGGGACTCACTAGCGATGCTCTAGAGAAGACAGCCACGACGCAAGCATAAGCGTAAGCATAAGTACATCAAAACCTTAGTTTTATCTACCCGTAACGGAACGGATCACGGACAACCACAAGGGCTCCCCTACAGACCACTCTTGCGGACTACACCCTGAATTTCTCTATCAGGATAACAGAATAGACCTTTGATCAATATTTGAGTGGTCAGATCATCGAATGACTTGTGTACCTCGTCCCAAATACTTTTACTTATCAGTAGAGTCATCAGAGCGATGGACAGAATAAACAAAAATAGTATGAGGTCTGGCCAAACTATTTGTAAAACTTCGCTCTCTAGATCTGTCTCCACAGTTAAGTTTGCATGCTAGAATTTATAGCTTACTTATGGCTTACACTCACTTTACGCGCGGTTTTCAGTTGCGTGAAGTATGGAAAAGTGGAGAAATAGTCATTGAGACCACATTTTTCGCGATCAGAATTTACTGACTTACGTTCAAGAGATCACTTTGGCGGAAAACCTTGTATTATGTTTCGGAGATATCCGTAACAATTATTGCAATAATGTAAGTGGCATTATTCCTGGGGCCATTGTGAAACTTGAATTATTAACGCTGTCAGCAACTGTTCACGGAAAGTTTGTTGCGTTCACTAAATAGTTAACTACAACGATCCAAAATTTTAGTTAAACATGAGGAGAATAAGGCCAAACATTGAAAACCAATCGCCATGCCGAAAAACATCATACTCGAGAGCACAGATCATTAATAATGTATACAAATATGGTCCATGATATGGTTGAGTGATTTTTTTTGTGTAAGATAAGTACAGCGTCGCTTGCAATAATTCATCACAACTACAGTACGGAGACCGACTAAAGGTGTGCTGGAGTTTTCAGTCGGGATATACTATCAGGCTAAAATCTTCACAAGGTAAGCTAGGGTTAATATACGCTGAGAATTAGTAAAGGTGCACCAAATGTTTTATTGGCCTTAACAACATCCTGTCGACCGAATTCGACCATAACTTCTCCGGGTTCGTTTACCTCCCTTGTTTGACTCGGTCTCGGCTGTTTCTCCTAAGCCGTGAAAGTAAAAAATATCCCAAATCTGTTCAGAAGATATGTAGTACAATTTGAGTTACAGAGGTACTGAACAAAAAAGAACAGCCTTGCAGCAACCGGCATCGGCGAAGCGTTCATCTTGCCCAGCTAGTACTTGTTTACGCATTTTTAATATGATCAAAAGAATGGTAAACGTTGTTGGTTCCCTCTCGTTCGTTTTTCACTGAATGTCACTGGATTGAAGCTCCCATTCGGAGCGGAGTCTGATACGTTCAGTGGCCGGTGAGCGTTGAATGTGTCGAATCAATATTCGCTATTCATTTCAGTGACAGTGAAAATAGTCAACTAGCTATCGAAACTAAGTTAACCTCAAACATCAGCGGGTGCATTGAAAGTGGAAACAGGTCGTCCTGCAAGCGCGTTCTATATTCGATGTAAACATTTCAGGAGTCAGTTAGAAGCTCGGTTTATATTACAAGCGGTTCGAGCACGCGTACGGTACCCCTTATCGTGTCAAAATTTTGGCTTGTCAAATGTCCATTTGTCGGCACATGACAAGATTTTTTTAATTTTGGGATGATCGGCACTTCGAAAACGATAAATGGCTCTTCAGGTTATCAAACATATGGATGTATTTATCGGTTTTGGAACCACTTCCGGGTTAATACATGTATGGCGATATATCGGTGATAAATAACGGCATCAGGAAGACACGACTAATGTTTCACAAAGAAAACGACAATTCTGAAAAGAAGGGGAGAAAACGCCGGTCCCTTATTGTGTTTATCCATAATATCGAACAACAGAGAATAGTTTTTATCCGTCATGTCCAAGCCATTAAACAGTCGCCAGCAATGAATAACTGCTCTGATCGACTGCAGTTTGGATGGGATACTCAAATGTGAATGAAATGAAATAAAGAGGATAAGAGCCTCTGACACTAAGGGTACGTATAAACTTGTAAACAATATTTCTTTAATCTTAGACTTGCATTGAGCGGTTTTACAACTTTACGACGAGAACTGGATAGTTTTCTCTCCCGATAGTTCAATTAAATTCTGTATTGCTTCCTTAATTCATGCAGAAAAGTGATGAAGTTTTCGAGATGCTTCATCCTAGCCGGACGCCATCTTGAATTTGGTCCTCTTCAGCTCCAATCAAGATCCTCTCCATCTGTTTGTTTTCCTTGCGCTTTCATCTCGCACCTGATTGGTTGTTACACAATTTTCATGTCAAAATCAAATTGAACTGTTGTAGGATTGTTTATTTGCAGTAAAACAAGTAGATTTGTTGCTTGAAAAGCAAGAACGAGAACCCGGCCCTCAAGACAACTTTAGCAGAGAAACGTATAACAGAGAGCGAACAAGCTAATGGAACAAGCTGAGTATTCGTTTTCAAGACGATTAAACGCACAAAGCAATATTAATATCATACAGACCACGGCTTATAATTTGTAGGCATTGGGCAATACCTCTTCTGTTTCTTAGTCTTCACTTGTCATAGAGTTAAGACCTCTTTTGTTTTCTTGCATGAATAACGTTTTTAAACAACAATGTAAAGGTCTGTCATTAGATTTCCGGTGGTCTGATTAGAACAAGTAATGGATATCTTGGTATGCATAAAACTGAAAGAACAATGTATACCTGAATGTTTGCAGATAACGAGACTGTTTGTATGTCTCTGATATCGCACCTGCAGTTGCACTGCAGTTGCGCATTTTTATTATAAAGTTACCTCAGCTGAAGTTCGAAATCCCTGGTTTTATGATATCGTGATAGAGTTCACATTTACTCGATTTTGGGTCAGTTAGACGGATTTATGCTCGGTCAAGTTTCACTACACTTCTTGAGATCTGAGTAGCCATCAAATCATCAAGAATCATATCAGCTTTCGCTGCTCATTTACTAACTATAGCGTTCAAAGATTGTTCTGTAAACTTATTCTTCGTTCAAGTTATGCAGATTGGTGTACAGTATGCTGATGATGCAGCAAATTAAAGATATGCGTTATTGCTCAAGCGTAAGGTCAAGTTAGCGTGGTTATGGACCGAGACGCGGTCGAAGTCTATAATCCGCGTGATGATCACGCACGAAAAAAAAACGAGGCCAGTATCATCCTATATCGATCAAGATTAGTCAGTGAACGGATTTATTACAAAGTAAAAAGAACACCATTTCAACATTTCCACTCAAATATTAATTTATTTAATTAGAATGTTTTTTAACTGCCTTACTAACAACGCCACGAGTTCTATAGTCAAAGTTGCAACCTTACAAATAACAAGCCATCACTTTTTCTCCACTTCGGCATTCCATTTTGTACTAAAACCGTCTTCTTTAAGATTTCAGAAGTCATCTGGCAGGTTTTGCAAAGGACCTATTATGTAACTCAATATTGTTGAAAATTCATTGGCAATCCTGTTACAACCTTTGGGCCATTGATTAGCATTAATTTGGTTTTGTGACGTATTACCATTTAAGAAACTTAGAACGTAGTTTCGCGCGCTGCTTGTCATCAATCAGTCAGGAATAGAAATCAGCTGGCCTACCAAAGTTAAGTTATCGGGGTGGTTAAGGAATTTACCAAGAGCTGTGATGGGTTGCGGAGGCTCGAAACTTTCTCCTCCGCCGGCGAAAGGTAAGAGACTCAACTTATTTCATTTGTCGTAAATTATAATACTTGGTTCGCGCTGCGTGACGGCTTGAATATGCAAGACGGAGTGCATAGCAACGATATCCTTCAACTCGGTAAAACTCCTCGTTTCCGATATCTATCACAGCACCTGGGAACTCAGCAAAACTAATCGCAAATATTGTGTTAAAGCAAGTGGAATTTGAGCCAATTTCCTTGAACATTTACTAGAACGACTGTCGCTTTCTCTGGAGCAGAGGTCGCCGGACATTGTAAATTCAATCGAATTTGCAACAGATTTGCGCACGCGTTTTGTCATCAATCCTAGCAGGAAAAGGTCAGGATATAGCAAGCCTGAGATTACAGATTTATCAAGGACTAGTATAGTCAAGTAAGGGATTCAGTTTACAGTATTTCGTTTCATCGAAAATAATACTTCATTGAGCTGCATGTCGCATTAATTTACCAGATGAACACATAGCAACCGGTAAATAGAAGAAGATTAGGCAGAACTTTATACCGTAGTTTACCAAATCTTGCTTTGAAAGTATCCGATATCTCCGACGTCCAGAGCCTGGAAACTCAGAAAGGAGACAAAAATCATACTTTTGGTGTTTAATGTAAGTAGAATTGAATCTATATAATCCCTTTGATCATATAATAAGCGCGGCAATGTTTTTCCCTAGTGGCGATAAATTTGACCCCTTCGACGCGTTTAGAAAATGCAAAGCGTTTGAAAGAGAGAAATTTCATATACTTGCGCTCGCGAATACGGCAGTCACTCGCATTAAGGTTGCATGTTGGTTTACGGCCATGGCGGATTTCAAAATTCTGAGTGCTCGCTCTCTGCCTCTGGCTCTGTTTATTTTTGTTAACTATCGGTTATGCAGCAGAAGTGTCAGATGGTGACTGCTGTCTTTTGTGTCTTTTACGTACACCTTATTTCTAGCGTGGGTCACGTTTGTTGAGCGAAACAGAATGTTTGGCATCCATTATAACTGTCAACGTCTTGAACAGAAAATTGTAGCTGGCGAGAAGTCAGCCATTTTGCGATGCATTATTTATAGTGTTTTCAACGAGAGCGAATTTTTCGAAATTTCCCGTGTATTGCCGGCGTTTGATTTTGTCTCCGTTTTAATTTGATTACAGAAGATATTTTGACGCAATTTTCCACCCGCTGTATGCTTAGATCTTGCGCGAATTGCAAGAGGTTTTTCTTCTCCAAATAACTCTGTTTCCCTAATCAACAGATCAAGAATCAACACAACTTACATTTGCGAGATTACTTACAACTAATTTGCATATTTTCAAAATGGCAGCATAACTAGAACTCTAACAACTGACAACAAAATTTTGTCTGAACCAAACAACTCTTTAATTGTCCCTTACCAATATATACAAAATCTAGGAAAATCTACTCAGGGTGAAATGGCTAATTTACTTACTAGCTGATGGCTTATTTGCATAAATTTAAACTTAGCATTTTCCTGTAGGTGACTGCTATTTCCTCTGCTCTTTGCGGAACAGAATATGTTGGGAAATCGTTGTGAAAGTGTACGTGTAAAACAGCATGCCGCTAAAACACGCACAAAAATTTGCTTATCATAAAAACAAGCATATTGAAGAGGTTTTGAAACTCCTGCTTTCAATTTAACCGGAGTCTTAAAACAACGTTTACAAAGTAACACCCAAAATGTTAACAGCGACGAAAAGTGTTGTTATTTTACACATATGCTAATATAAAGTAAATAAAGACAGTAGATAAAACAACTCAGCTTCTACTAGCTCTGTCATTAAATGAACAGTTATTCTTCATCTAAACTGTGTTGACCAGAAATCAAACACGTTATATTTCGGTTAGTTCGATTAACATCTCCACACTTGCTTTCATAGTTATCTACTCAAAGTCATTTTAACTCGTAGACACTCTTTTGAAAACAACCTTGTAATTTCTACTCAATGATAGTAAAATGTATTTGAAAAGTCTGTCCTCTAGACATTCTCTGACAGAACTTATATTCAGATACATCGCATCATTTGACGAACAGGTAACAGGTGAATTGACACGGTATTGAACTTATAGCTCGCCGGCATCTTATTGATATTTTAGGGGACATTTAAGGTCGTTATCTTCAGCGTGACCTCAAAGTCCACAAGACATATTTACAACTAAAACTGATAGCCTCGTTTTGTTAAATGTTACTATACTAATGCGATGAAGCTCTAAGAGCGCGATGGCATCATAATTTACTGTGAATTTATTATCAATACAATCGCTTCCAATTTGCTAATATTGGTTTCCATCACCCTTCCCCCGTAAGTTTCACTGTTTAGTGGGTAGGCCGTTATTTAGTCCATCCTTGCAAATTTCATCATGTGATGCAGTTATGAAATTACTAGTTTTATCTCCAACTTGAAGATCATTTTTCAGTTCAAATACACAAACGCGTAAATGTCAAAAGTTATGTACAATCGATTTTGATAATTCAACAAAATAGCAAAATGGTTATAATAGGGTGCATCTTAGTTGAAAATGAAACATGTTCTTCATTTATAAGGATTTGTAACAATTTAAAACGTCTACAAGAATATGGGCGGTTAGATTGATGAAGTGCTCATAGCCAAAATATACGTATAAAGTGATTTACAAAGTAAGTTTACGAAATTGCTTGTTGCTAATGAAGGCACTCCAAGAAGTCACTTCGGCTACATTCTGACATAAGAAAATGATGAACAGCAGAACTCGTCACCAAAATACGGCTCTATTTCGGTTGAGCTCTTTATTTTTTTATCTATTTTCCTGTAACACTCCCCTGTATAAAACAATGCACTGCATAAACTACTGCATTTCGCCTCAGCTTACATTGTTTTATTTCAATATGGCTATTTACAACGCTTCAGTAATTTTTGATGTACAATGGATGACTCGGAGAATGGACATTGTGTTAGCACACAATTGTATATATTTTATTATTTATTTTTGGCAATCACTTTTTGATTTGGCTTAGTTATTAGATTTCGTAAGAGCAACTGCACACCATTTCTCTGATATTTATTTCAGAGTTTTCTCTTTAAGCTAACCACAACCGTGATCTGTACTTTTTGTTTGGTAAACCAGGTTGTTGCTAAGCAACAGGAATTCAAGCTGGAAAACTTTTTTCGCGGCTTAATACTTTCCCTTTTGTTCTTTTCGAGTTGGTGACATATTCTTGAACCATTCAATTACGTTTGCGACGAACTCGTTGACAGCTATTGTTCCTGTTAATCCCTTAAAACTATCGTTGGTTGAATCATGTTTGGATAACGACAACCTGGTTATGTTTCCAATCCGCTTAAATTCACATAAGTTGAACTGTGAACTCAGTTTGATGTTTTCTGAATCATCTGTCCGTGCAATGGACAGGAACTGTGGAACCACTTGGCTTCACCTGTCCATGTACAATGGAACACCTTTGATCACATTAAGATATTTACATATTGCTTTCAATTCTGTTTGTTTTGTTTATTTGTTGTCATGAAAACAGCTCACCTCCTAGATGATTTCCGTGCGCTTCATCAAGCAACGTTGAAGATTGGTGACATAATCTATGCGTTCTTTTTATACCTTTTGTCGTTTACAAACAAGTTTGAATATTTTCGAGTTTTTCATGTTGAACTCAATTTTTGAAGGGAATGGCGCCGTTCTTAGACCGTTCCGCCAGTTTATTCGAAGTCCAGTTAGCCAGTCACAGCCATTTGCGATATGAGCCACACAAACGTTGATTAGCGTCGGTGTTCGCTTATCCCATTAGATCGTTAGTGAATAGTTGTTTGATTTGTTTTCTTTGCAAGTTTTCATGAATACTGATCACTTTCCACGTAGTTTCCGCGAGGGTTTATCCCACAGGAAAGTGAAGATTAGCCACACAATCTAAACGTTTTTCGGGTGCTTTTACTGTTTACGAACGGAGTTTGAATATTTTCGAGTATTCCAAGTCAAACCAACTCTTTGTCGTGGCTGCATTAAAAGGAAGCTACCCTTCTAAGACCAAAATCCAGCTAGACAATCACAGCCTATTGCGTTGAGCCGCGTAATCGTTATTTAGTGTCGATTTGGTTATTATTAGAACAGCCGGAGTGCCCCAGTTTAAGAAATTAAGAGATCAAGTTCTGACCTGATCATCTCGTCTCTTCTGACGAAATCTGTGAGTCCGACGGCAAAGTCTGTTCGGCAACAAAGCATCTTCACTAGGTATCTTGTGTCTAGGTGTCGCTTTTTCGTTCAGTGCCATCCTTTACGATGCAAAGGTTTTTTTTCTCCTCGCCCCTCTGGGGATGGATAATGGCCAAACAAAAAATCTCTGAGGCCAAGCTTGTTCTCGCAGATATTTCACTCTAGCCTCCTCTTGGCTCGTTCCGCCCGCCGATTCTTTTTTCACCCTTTCCCTCACGGCGCACGTGTTAACAGGTTAACCTTTAGGCATGGTATCAACTGATTGTGTGTATTTGCTTTTACCCAGAACCTCCTCCTGAAGTAGAACAAAACCCTGAAGCTGAATCGACAATGAAGAAAGCAGCAGCACCGAAACCTGCAGCAAGGTAAACCACTACACTACTAGAAATGTTTAAATTATGGCGCACCACAAGGTTGGGCTGGCTTACACTGGAGATACACTGGCTTTGTCATCATTGCTCGTACGTTGTTCATAGATGCGTTCAGTAAATTACGTCATAATATGTTCTATACCCATGCCATAAAAAGAAACAGCCAGTCAGAAAACAGGAAAGCTATTGGACACTTAACGGTATTACACCCAACCTTCCCATCGTGCACTCCGCGAATGACGCATTGATTAAGTGTGTTGGCCACTGTTTTGTCTATGGCGTAGTGTAAAATAGTTCAGTATCCAACGCTTTGCCTTGGTATACCATGGAGCGTCCAGCTGTGCATACCGAGAAAATACCACGAGAAAACGTTGCATAACTATTATGTTTCTCAAGTTTCGGTTTGGTGTAAGCTTCGTAGGTGAGGCCCTGGAGCAAGCGGTGAACCTAAATATGTTACAGTAAAAAAGAGGTCATGGCACTTAGTAAGAACCTTCCAGCAGATGGTGATATTAATTCTTCTCAATAATCACAAGGATATACCGACGTTCTTGATTTTCTTTTTTCTCATTACCTGTCAGATTGACAATATATTGAGACGGTAAGGAGAAATTAGAAGCTGATCGCTCTTGAGGAAGCAAGCGGTAAATTGAGCTTCTTCAAGGATGGCGCAACATGAAACACTTGGCTTACATTTTTTCAAGTTTTACCTTCGTAACTTGTGTTTATGTTGTCTAATATTGACTATCTGTATAGTATTGTGAAAATTAGGAAAGACAACTATGGATAATCAGCCATGACACTGTCCCCTCAATTATTCATGATCTTTTTAAAGTTCCCTTTATTTGAATATGTCTTTTCATATCCTGACAAAGATTCGTTAACATTTTAGCTCCCAGTCTTCAAGCGGAAACTACCCTGATCTGTCGCAGCATAACAACTGGATGGCAAGATGCCTCACAAAGGAGATTTATGAAAAGCTCTGCGACAAGAAAACTCCAAGCGGCTTCTCGCTAGATCAGGCCATTCAAACCGGTGTGGACAATCCAGGTCATCCTTTCATCATGACAGTGGGCTGTGTTGCAGGCGACGAAGAATCGTACGAAGTCTTCGCAGACCTTTTTGACCCGGTCATCGAGAAGCGCCATGGAGGATACCAGAAGACAGATCGCCACAGAACCGATTTGAATCCTGAGAATCTTATTGGTGGAATGCTTGATGAGAAGTATGTGTTGTCGTCTCGAGTGAGGACCGGCAGAAGCATAAAGAATCTTAGCTTGCCACCTCAATGCACACGAGCTGAGCGGCGCAAGGTAGAGGCGTTGGTGACCGAGGCTCTGGACTCCTTGGACGGCGAATTCAAAGGGAAGTATTACCCACTGGCAAAGATGACGGAGAAGGAACAAGAGCAGCTTATCGAAGACCACTTCTTATTCGACAAGCCTGTGTCTCCTCTTCTGCTCGCGTCCCGCATGGCTCGGGACTGGCCTGATGCCCGCGGTATCTGGCACAATGACAAAAAGAACTTTCTCGTCTGGGTCAATGAAGAGGACCACACTCGTGTTATATCCATGGAGAAGGGCGGGAACATGAAAGGTGTTTTCGAGCGTTTCTGCACCGGACTTAACAAAGTTGAAGCTGCCATTAAAGGCAAAGGATATGGATTTATGTGGAACGAACATCTAGGGTACATTCTGACCTGCCCGTCCAATCTCGGGACGGGACTTAGGGGTGGGGTGCACCTGAAGATCCCCCATGTCAGCCAACAGAAAGAGTTCGCCGACATCCTGAAGAAGCTTCGTCTTCAAAAGCGTGGTGTTGGAGGTGTCGACACCGAGGCAGTTGGAGGCACGTTCGACATTTCCAATGCAGACCGACTGGGATCGTCTGAAGTGGAGCAGGTGCAGTGTGTAGTCGACGGTGTCAGTTTGCTGATTGTAATGGAGAAAGAACTGGAGGCCGGAAAACCTATCACCAGCCTGTATGAGAAACTCATGTCCGGTACACCCGCGCGGCAAATCGTTGTCGAGGCCGAGAAAGGAGAAGTAACAACAGTCAGCAACTTTCCAGATCTTTCCCAGCACAACAACTGGATGTCGAGATGCCTGACCAAAGAAATTTACGACAAGCTTTCCGTGAAGAAGACACCTTCAGGCTTCACGTTGGACCAAGCCATTCAGACAGGCGTAGACAATCCAGGCCACCCTTTTATCATGACAGTTGGCTGTGTCGCTGGAGATGAAGAGTCTTACGATGTCTTTGCTGAGTTGTTTGATCCCGTGATCGAGGGACGCCACAACGGCTACAAGAAGGACGCGCTTCACAAGACCGACTTGAACGCACAAAATCTTGTTGGAGGCGAAGACCTGGACAGCAACTTCGTCCTCTCAAGCCGTGTTAGGACTGGGCGCAGCATCCGGGGTTTGGCCTTACCACCTCACTGCACCCGTGCCGAACGCCGGGAAGTTGAGAAGGTCGTAGTGGAAGCCTTAGACACGCTAAAAGGAAGTTTACAAGGAAAGTACTACCCCTTGAATAAGATGACACCACAAGAGCAAGATCAATTGATTGAAGACCACTTCCTGTTTGATAAACCGGTCTCGCCACTGCTTTTGTCTTCCGGGATGGCTCGGGATTGGCCCGATGCTCGCGGGATCTGGCACAACGACCAGAAGACCGTGCTGGTGTGGGTAAACGAAGAGGACCATACACGCGTCATCTCCATGCAAAAGGGCGGCAACATGAGAGAAGTCTTCACTCGCTTTTGTGAAGGTCTTCAACAGATCGAGGACGCCATGAAAAAGAAAGGTAAAGCATTCATGTGGAATAAGCATCTGGGGTTCATACTCACGTGCCCATCTAATCTGGGCACGGGCTTGCGCGCTGGCGTGCACGTGAAACTACCCACGTTATCAAAAGACGAGCGCTTTGAAGACATCCTCAAGAAGCTGCGCCTACAGAAGCGTGGAACTGGAGGAGTGGACACCGCCTCTACTGACGGCATCTTTGACGTGTCAAATCTGGACCGACTGGGCTTCTCTGAGGTGGAACTCGTTCAGAAAGTCGTCGATGGCGTCAAGCTTCTTGTTGACATGGAGAAGTGTCTTATGGAAGGAAAGTCCATTGACGATCTGGTGCCAAACTAAAAGAGACTTCTCTTAAATATGAGAACTTTGAAAACACTTTTGAAAACTTTCTTTTAAGGCTTAATCACTGGAAGCCAAACTTTGCTTAATGTGTGAACTAACGTATCTGATGCCGTAGTAGGAGAGACCTGTCAGAATTTCAGAACTCTGACAAGTTCTTGAGCTTTTTCAAAAGCTTATACACAACTTTGTAATGTTTAATGACATAGGCTGGTGTTTGATTTGAAACCCATAATTACTCTTCAACCAGGAAAATATCGTAGAATTGGCCAGTAGCAAGACTGAACAGTGTTGCAGTATCTGTTTACAGAAACCTCTAGACATGTGTTCTTGAAACGAAATACATCCTCGGATTACCAAATTGAAATGTCTGTGAGAGGTTACACGTAATGAGTGTTCCATAGCAAACGAAACATGAAGTATAAAATGAACAGTGTGGGCAATATAGAGTGCCTTACTTCAGTGGAAGTACGTAAAATATTCAACGGAGTATCTTGAGTCTGCACAAAGAATTGTTTGAGTGTAATACAAAACAGGATAATAAATTCTGGCTTTTTCTGGAATTGAAACGAGTCTAACTTATCTAGGACAAATTTGTTCCACATAAACTTCAACCTGCGAGCAGTCGGTTTCTCTCTCTTGTTGGCCTAGGAGAAACTAACTGCTCGCGGGGTACACACTCTTGGATTTTCTTCATAAAAACGTATCCTATTTAAAAACATGAAAATGCGCTTTTTTGCATGGCCTTAGGTCAACACTCGAGAACGTTTGGGAGTTTCTCAAAGTTAAAATCGAGCTTAAGGCGTGGGTTAGCGTAAATAGTACTCGACTTTGGAGTTCTCCCAACTAACTTGTACGAGACTTGTAGAAATGAAGCGCCCGTTTTCCCTTGGATCTTAGTCACGGGCTGTTGCATTCGAGGGGAAAAGATTATTGTGATATTCAAGTTACCAAGAAGGGGACGATCACCTTATCAAGTAAGCGGCAAGGGAAATGAATCACAGCTACTAAGTGCGTTTCCAATTCGAAAAAAAAAAAGAAACGCTGTGTTTGGGTGCATGAGAGATTGGATAGCCAGAGAGCGAGAAGTGATTGATAGGTGTCATGTCACTGCGCGCAACGTGGCAGAAGGGGAGCTCACATTCGTTGCAATTACTATACCCTCTACAACAGCTGCCGTGTTGCACGAGGCGTGTTGTGCAGTGTAGATATCGCGCCTAACGCTGCATCAATTCACCTCCAGTTATCGTCACGCAAAGATTAGGTGTCGAGCTTAGCGACACCTAATTAGTAGTCGGTCCACTAGAAATAACTGCTGCGCGCGATATTTGATCACAGTATTCTGTTTATTTCTTTCAAATCTATATTCTCTAAAATGACTCTAATTTGACGATACTTTTGACTATACTATCCTCCAAAACCTCCTCTCCAGGGCGCTGCCCCACCTTTGAAATGAGAAGCACCCTGGGAACGAAGTTGTGGCCTCTACTCAGGCTTCCAGAAGAATGTTCTCACGTGCACATCATGCGAGTCAATCCAACTATCGTAAACAATTTTGAAAACAAACAATCATTAATGCCTGCTAGTTGCACGACAAACCAACTAGATCCCAAAGCAAAAATTTATATTTGCTGAAAAACGCGGTAAAACTGACATGTAACGGATGGAACAGACCCAGGAAAACGTGCAAAGCGCGGGAAAACATGTCAGGCGGTTGAGAGGGCACAGAAGGTTCACAGTTTGACGTCCTTTAGAATCATTCGGATAAAAAGATAGTAGAGCAGTTTTCAACTGAGTGTCGTAAAACCAAAACCAAAGTAATCACTCTAGCCAATCACAAAGAACACGGACAATACAGTGAACCAATCAAAACTCGCGGGAAAAAGAGTGCGAGTGAGTCAGAATTGGTTTTGGTTTTACTTCTGATTGGATGAAAAAGTTGCGCGAATGTTTAAAGCCAATCGTGTAGCGTAGTTGACGCAAAACCAGTTACTTTTCGACAATCAAATGAAAATCTCTTCCGTGATTGGTTAGACAAGCACGGTTCGGCAGTAAAAAAAATCTACGACAGCTTTGCCAGATGCAGCACATTATGAGAGAATGTCAAGACTATGCTGTTGTAATGTAGAACAATGCTACAGCTAAAATATTATCAAAATGTTTGCTTTTCTCGGTTATTAACCGAAATAAACAGATGCCTCTCTTCACGCACTCGAAATAGCTGTTCTCTAGCTTGAGTGACGTCAGAGTTTCGTCTTAAAAATTCCATGTTGATGACGTAGCTCTTCAGTGATAGGTCGCTGATTGGTTTTGGTCGGTTTTGGCCGTTTTGATCTTTGGCGCGTAAGTGAGAACCAATAAGAGGCGCTGAACAGATCTCTGCGGAGCACGTCACCAGACCTCTCACTCGCGGGAAAATCCTCGTCCCGATGGGTCCTTACTCCTCATCCCTCGAGGAATGCAGAGAAAGAAAAGAGGTTGCGTCTCAAGTCCTTCGTCGTTGTATAATCTACTATTCAAGCTATTTCTCTGTTTTCAATACATCTCAAATTGATTTTCTTTTAAGTGTGTGTGATATGTGAATCGGTTTGCAGAGCGGTAGGACCCAGATTTTCGCGTGATCTCTTTGGTAGCATCGCTTCTTCCGCTCCAGTTTCTTGAAGCCATTTGTTGCAGCGCTCTCTGGAAATCCGCTTTAAAAAATGTGAACAAAAACGGATTGAAAAGCGCTGAGCTGACTTTTAGGAAAAAAAGCATCACGTTTACCCACTGCGGGATTCTGGTCATAAGTGAAGTGTCCAAGTCTATTAATAGAGTCAGGAAAAAATACGGGAACCATGCACAGGCGAAACACACCAACATAACAAAGTAAACTATCAATGATCGCTTGACATTGCGTCTTTGTTTCTTCTTCCGCTGCACATTGTTGTTATTCCCTAACGTAGTCAAATTCTGTCTTGACTTTTTGCTCTGTTTCATGATGACATAGATGCGAATGAAGGCTGCAACGGTAACGATGAATGGCACGAACACAAACAGCGAAAGGACCGTTGCGTTGTAGATGAGGTAAGTGTTCATTATGTCTGGTGAGGAAATGAGGAGTAGCTGAGCCAGCGGTACTGAAATTGCGGTTATCCACACGGAAATCAAAACAGCCGCAATGCGCGGTTTTGTGGCAATGGAGGCGTACTTAAAAGGCGACGAGATCTTCAGGTATCGTTCCATGACAGCAGATGAGAGGTGTAAAATTGTCGAAATAGCTAACCCACGTTGGCAGATGTCCATCGCTATGCATATCGACTCGTTAACTCTTACTACATTACATGATATCACCAGCGGTATCACCAGGACTCCTGCGAGTAAGTCACTCGCCGCTAGACTGAGAAGGAAAAAGTTGGTTTTAGTGCGGAGGTATTTCATGTGCCAAGCCAACACAAATACAAGGCTGTTTGCCAGCGCAATTATAAAGGCAGCCAAACCAAGGAATGAAAAAATCACTTTCATTTCTGTATCGAGTGTAAACCCTTCGTAACTGTCATGTGCCGAGACGTTATATTGCGACAAATTCTTTGTTGTACCAGCCATCTTAATGCTCTATTTTAATCGAGAAGATATTGTCACTGATTGTCTTGTCTCTCCTTTTCTTTCTTGCTAGCTACAAAAGAAATAAGAAAGAAATTGCAGAACTTAGAAAGGTAATCTGATAAACTTGGGAAGTTATATTTATCCTATGCTTTCGATTTCTTAAGGATTTAAGCGGCAACAAGTTTTAACATTGAAAGAAATCTAAGCTTACAACCCTGCTGTATTATTTTAGAAATAATAATCACACATTTGTACCTAGTACTATATTATGTGACGTACTCATTTGTGCACGCGATGCGGACCTATGTCGTTTGTCTCAGTCTGTTCGTGAACCAGTTCTCAGAACCGACAGGTTAATAATACACTTTTAAAAGCACAACGCCTTTCAGTTTTAAACACAAGAAAGTTTCAAGAATAAATTAAAGAAACCGTGAACATTAATTGGGAGAAGCCTGCTATAAATCAGCAAATTCATCATGATAATTTGTCTCTTTCATTTATATTTTTCTGCATGTTTTTTCTGCATTTGCCTGTTATTCTTTAGTTTTCAATTCCGCGTATTTTATTCCTGTTATGTAAGTTACTCTAGGTAACACCTATTGTAAAAACTCGTATATTAACTTTATCAAATTCACTTTAGTAGTAACTGACGATGACAGAAGTTACTGTCGAAACGTGTATTTAAAACTGAAAAGCGTCGTCCTTTTTTAAAGTTTATTAGAAGCCTGGTGCTAACAATACCGTTTGGTAAAACCGACATGTTCCATTTAATCACAGTGCAAGACTGTGTGACTAAGCCTTAATTACACCGGAGGTACTTAGGATTGTTGGCCGCCCTTTCTTTACTCGCGCGAGCTTATGGTATAAAACAAACAAAAGCCTATTGTCAAATTGTCTCATTAGTTCCAATTTCTCGAAAGTGCTTTATAGACTCGACTTGCTCTTTGTATAAAAAAAAAAATTCATTTAACTTCCGAGTCCAACATTTACAAAAAAAAATAACCAAAGCACCTCAGGGAAAGAACTGATTCTAATGGCCAAGTTTTAGTGCAGCGTTTTGTTATTACATATACGATTTTAATAACGTTTAGCAGACTTAATGGCGCTTTACACCTCCCAGTGGAAACCAACAAAATGCTATTAATGCCACAGTGTTTATAAGTGCAGCAAATCCTGGTGTAAACCTTTCTTAATTTCGCTGGCTATATTATGTTTTGCTCCTGTCTAGCTGAGTCGTCGTTGCTAGCAATTTACTCGCTCAATTGGTAAACTTGTGGATTATAACTGTTCGAACTTTGTATAGAGTAACGTTTTCCCAGATTTCACCTACAGTTGCTTATCAGCCTTTGTGAGCATGTCTGTACGTAATTCAAATCGTGTGTTGTTCAATTGGCAGAGTGATGGGAAAACTAGAGCAACGAGACATCACTCCAACACATCATTAAAATAAGGAAGAGCTTGTATGAACATAGGCACAGACATTCCAGTCAGGTTTGATTCCAACAGATTAGTTCCTTTTCTAAAGAACACAGAATTGACAGCTAACCCTCACCTTCTGTTTTAGAATAAAAACCTTGCTTTCAGTCTTGTCTGTCTTCAAATCAAGACTGCCACCTTAGCTTATGGTAGCGATGAATGCGTCAATTTTCTTGAATTCTAAACTGTTTACTTTGAACAACAGATGGATTAAAATTTTGAAAAAGAAGCATCTCTTGGGAATGCTAAGGAGGTTATGGCATACCATTAAAGACAGCAATAATGCTTTCAGAGTGTATAGTACATTGTCTTTAAAAACTTTTTGTATTTTGTAGTTTCTAACTCTAATGTCTAAATGTACAATTTTCAGTACTGCACATTTCATATACTATCTTTCTCTGTCAAAAGAGGACTAATTCAAATGAGATGAGGCCGGGATGGAAGCGAGGGTCTGGATACGAGTATTTCGGCAGTCTTTACATGCAATTTAAGATAGCGTGGAACATATGCAGTATATTGCGCTTTGACACGACTTTGTGATGGCAATACAATATCTTTTCTTTTACTCTTTTCTCATGCAAACCGCGAATTTCCATTGCTTTGGAACAACAATATAGCTGCCTCAAAATCGCTCTATGAGTATTTTTTACGCAGTTACTGCCTGGTTTCCATGCGACGTTGCATTTCGTCGGTGTGCAGTGCTTAATGGTTACCCCGCGAAACGCAGCGCGCGTGCAACAGGCCCATAACTCCACACGTGACGCGCAACAAAAAGAGGTATGCCTGGGGTCGAGGCAGACGCTGTCAAATTTACAGGTGCACAGAAGCTGTTTTGACACAGTGCAAACAATAATCAACCAGGAAAATTAAAGAAAAGCGTCTAACTGTCACAGAATAATTATGGGTGATTGAAACAGTGTTTTGATTTTAAACGATGCCAATATTAAGAACGGAAAGAAATTGGAAACGCCTGTCAGGTTTAATAAAATTCAATTATATTAAGACACAGGTATTTCGACGTGAATAAACATAATTCAAAGATGAAAGAGAAAGATTTGTACTTATCCTTTTTCTTCAGTTCCTGGAAGGATTTTTTTTTCTCATTTTTCAGAAACCGAAATTTCGACGGTAAAATTCAGACACGACTAAGTAAAGTTCCGTATCATTGCAGTTTACATATTTAAGTAATGAAAAATAATGTTTCGGAAAACGACGTTATAGCAATTGTTTGGTGTACGGTTTTTTCAACGTTATTAAAACAAAAATGGTGAGTAACTAAACAAAAGCGGGGATACCTCTCGTCAGAGAGGATTGGTGTACAAATCATGCAAGTTGACCAACTGTAATAAAGAAGTTGTTATGTTTTGCGCTAGAATTTTCGTATAATTGATTTGAAGACGAAAGCCACCCAACGAAAAGGTGATTGTACTGGGCGAGCGAGAAACTGAGAAACAAGAAGCTGTCGCAAAAAGTAACAACACTCAATGAGGATCTTACGTTTTTTCAGCTGTCTTCGTCGCAAATGATATAAGCTAGATAATAAATTTGTCAAATTACATCAAAGGAAACTTCAATAGAAAATTGTACAATCAATATTTCAGTACTAACCTTCAGTAACTTTCAGTTTTCTAACCTTGCCTGACGAATAGTAAAAAATGCCGTTAAATCAAATAAATTTGCGAGACTAAATGATGTCTTCCGCAATCATAGGAAACCCTGTGAGTTATCGATCATAACAATGACGATGTCGAATAAAAATTAACACTAATTTTTTGCTGTCAGATCGAAGGATTTAGCGATTAGCACTGCCGGTCAATGTGATTGGTAGCATTCAACCACATGATTGTGGAGGTGAAATGTAATTATTCATTTATGAATTTTTTGTTCAGCCAGGATGATTGTCAAAGCCAGACTTTTCAGTTCAAAGGTTTCCCGAATGTGCTGACGTGTGAAGTGGTAACTTGTCGGGTTAAGAACCTGCTAGAATTGTGTTCTTAACAAGCTTACTCACTTACTTAAAGGAAAGGATCTGATCCAATTTATACCGAGTGAACCAAAACAGTGGTATGGAAAGGCTCTTAGTAATAGCCATAGGACCGAGCGGAGCCATAGTTAGTAGTGCTAACTATGGTGGAGCACAGTGGGCCATTTCCGAGTTACCTGGTGCCTCTGTTTGATACCAAGTCTTCGTGCAAAACCTTTCTTAAGAATATAAGTTTGATTTGCATGAAAATGAACCTGTGGGCGGAACTCATTTTCATATGAATGGTTTCGCACTTAGACTCGTTTTGATACAGAGGCAAAAGGCAACTCCGAAATGGCCTATTCAGGGAGTAAACGCGCGAGTAATTTCAAAATCAGACAAGGGCCCGGCGCGATCGAAGCCGATTTGAAATTACAAGCATGATTACCCCTTGAATTGTACTCTATCTGGTCCAATTACTAATCAATTGTATCAATAACAAATTTCGGGATTAAGAAGTAGTTAAGAACTTCTTTTGAACAAAAAAGCCGGTGTAGCTGTCCGATTATAGGTATCCAATTACAAGATATGTAATTGGGCACCCTGTGATCGCGCGCCAAGTACGTGACAAATAGATGTGCAGAGCACCAATCACAGTCTAGAATTTTGTTATATGATTAAAATGGACTGATAATGATAATATTTAAATATGATTATATCACCTTAATGTTTTTTGTTGTTGTTGTTGATGATGTAAGTTCCGTCCACCTTTAGCATTGCTAGAAAGTTTCATTGCTACCATTAAAATGTCCGATCTTATACTCAAATCAAATCGAATACGATTTCTCTAACTCGTGTTTTAACTACAGGCCTAGTGGTTCGTCTTAACTATAAGCCTAGTAGTGGTTTGTGATCCCCGCGGTGTCCTCTGTAGCATGACGTCAGTGGCAAGGAGTTTTTACACCCCCCCCCCCCGGATAGGAAGCTTGTCCATTCTTCCCAGAATTCTTTCAGCTTCCATTAACAGCTCGCCTGTGCTCATTTATACACCTGGGCGGAGAGATTTAGCGTAAGAGTAAAGTGCTTCACCAAGAACACGTTACATGACCCCGGCAAGGCTTTTAGTCACCGGACCACTCACGCGCGTCGCGCTTACACTAATTACTAACCGCTAATCGCTAACCACTAAACTTGTTTTAAGGTGCCTCACAACAGTTTCCAGCACTTAGATTTGATGGTCGTTATAACCACTCTTTATCAATTGATGTTACAATCACGGTATCAAAAAACTGCCCAATCATTGGTGAACACGTTGTTATCAGTTTTGAAAATTTAAGGTGGCACTAAACCCTACGTACGGAGGTTTTTTAAACTTTGCCAAAAGGTTGCATCTTATCATGCTTATTAAAATTTGATAATATAAAAAAATTCCAAAGTGCGGTTTTTGAATTATAAGCCCCTAAAGCTGTAATAAAGAGTGTTTTTAGCAGGTCATACTGTTGCTATGATAACCTATTGTGTCACGAAAATGACAACAACGTGTTCACCAATGATTGGGCAGTTTTTTGATACCATGATTGAAGCATCAAGCGACAAAGAGTGGTTATAATGACCCATCAAAATCTAAGTGCTGGAAAATGTTTTGAGCCACCTTAAACTGAAACGTAACTGATCTTGTTTTGGGCGTTCTGGCGTTCTCTGTGCTCCGGCGGGTTTTGATCAGTGCATGCTTTGTAGATTACCGCGTAGAAGCAATTCCAGATTATTAAGCATGTTCTACTACTTGTGTAACAAGCTAACTTGGTCCTAACACACGATGTAACATTGCGCACAGCTTTAAGCTGCACCGTGGCAGATACCACTAAAATTATTGCTAAAACATTGCACGTAACAATCTCGAAGTAAATAACGAAGCAGAAGTTTAAGTGCACAGGACGAGTCAATTTTGTTACACACAAAGTTTCTCGCGCAAAATTTTCATCGCGCGCGTTATTTAAGTTCGCGTCATAGCGCGGCCAGTTTTAATCTCGAGCGTTACTTCGCGTCACCACGAAAAAGAAGGGCGTGTTCCCAGTGTATTACATTAACACTTCTTCTGGCCCTTTCAGGAACTGCTTTATGCCCTGCAAAAACTCAATTAGAAGTTGATGGCTTGAAAAGCTCAACAGTTGATGTTAACGAGTTGCCTCCAAGATTTTGCACAAATATTTCTATCGCGAGATAATTGACAAGGGTGCAGCCATCGTCAACCACCACGCATGGAAATCGAAAGCGAATAATCTAATTGTTTTAGTATACTGATCTACTAGTTGTTCAAAACTTTATCTAAATCCTCTTCACAGACACTTAGAAAACGCAAAGAAGCGGCCGCCAGTTCGTTAACAAGCGCGCACTGCTAGGCTACGCACCATCTACAACAGAATAGATAGTGAGTAGCGCAGCAAATCAGAGACGTAGTAGATTTATACTAAAACTTGACAGAAACACGGAAAATGCTTTCTATTTTTTCTAATATTAAACATACTTAGAAATTTCCGGTATTTTTTCGACATGAACTAATTTTGAACATTGCCAGCGAAAAGACTTACACATTATGTGCTAAAGAGATCTTTAAGATTAAAAATTAACCGTTTAAACAATTTGGACAAAAGACTCAAAAACAGTTTTAAAATCCTTTGTTATGAAAATGCTCTTTCAATTAAGTTTGTGTGTTTAATTTCTATGTGTTTAATGTCTCCCTTAAATTAGTCAAATATGGAAGTATGAAAGCGTGGTGAAATCTTTTTTCTTTTAAAACTGGAGAACATAAATTCAGTGCCTTAAAATAAAAGCACAGTGATCCAGATATTCGTTAAACATTTTTTATGCCTCAGTAGATTTTTGAATTCAAGATTATTTTTTTGCGTAAAGAATCGAGTTTTGAAGTGGAGCTCCTGGTGAAATTCAACACCCGAGTGAAAAAAGCAATATCAGGGACCTATTTGTTTCTTTTCGCTCGTCTAGTTCCAGTGAAAGAACCAAGCATTCCATTTGTTAATAGGGTTAAATATTTCTTTCCATCGTTATGTACGACTGTAATTAAATTTCCTGAGCAAAATACACAATGAAGCTCAGTAATTGAGAAATGATGATCACGTTCTGTTTTTCTCAAGAGTAAAGTCGGCGTTATTTGTCGAACTTAGAAGTCAACGCGAAAACTGCGTTAGGCACTATGGGCTTTGTAGTAGAACTAAGAATATGTAAAATGTCTGTTTGGTTGGCAATATATATCTGGGTGATTTTCTGATATATTCTAGTTTCGCCTGTTTTGTTTGTTGCCCAGAGTTACAAATTTGCTTGGTCGTCTTATTTCACATAAGATGGTGAAGAGAGACACATTGCCGGCGGTAATTATGGTGTTTTAGCCTTATTTTAATCAGAAGTTTCTATCATTAGTCAGTGGTCAATTCGCCTTGTAATATTAAAACGGTAAATACGATTTATCTTAGAGTTGAAAATTTTGACCATTTGTTTACATTTGTGGTGGGCGTTTTGTCATTTCGTGTGTGTATGTATTATTAAGCTATGACTGTTTGTCAGTTTTCATTTTGACAGTAGCTAAACTGACCTGCACTGTAAACTCCTGGCTTGTACTGTATCTCTTAAAACCTGTGTCTATACCCTTTAAAAACGTTTTAAAGCATGTTAGGTAGTTAAAACAATTTATACCTGTGTACCAGTGGCGATCAGCAGTTGACACAGCGATATAACATTTCTTGACCAACGTTCACAATTTTTCTCCTCCCCACAAATAATTTACGCCGTTTTTGAAGCTGTTCGTTAGAAAGCCGAGAAGGGAGTTCAGGATATTTACAATGCTAAATACACCCAAAACTTTTACAGATACCCTGATTGGTTTTATGGTGTAAATGCGAAGTGCTGATTGATTCCGAGAAGTGCATTGTTGTCTGAAAGCAGACAGCCTGATTAATATAGCAAAATGAACTTGAGAGGCTTGTGCGTGAATGTCAAGCTTGTCTCCGGAAAAGGCACAAAGAAGTGTATTTTCTTTATAGCTACACTCTGCCATCTTGGCAGCCTTCTGTGTAGAAGTGGCATGGAGGAGACAAACCCGAAACTATACTCATTAATAACAGCCAATCAGATTAGCTCCATTTCGTCATGATGTATTTAGCTGATTGGAAGAACGGACAGATTATGTTACCGTCTCCACTAGATAGTTCCCAGGTGTCCCTCTATTGTTGAAACGCGGTGCGCGTGGAATTCTGTCGGACTAGCTATCAAGCGGCGCGCTCCCTGTTCCGCGCTGTTCTTTGACGAAAGGCAAGTGCGCGCTCCTCGGGAAGCAACGGTAAATTCTTGACGCTTTTTTTGTTAATACACCGGGCGCTTTCCATTCGACCAAAAAATTTCCGGTTTGAATCCCCACAAATTTCGTGTGGCGAATGAAACCTTATATTCCGAAATTTCTGTGAAAGAGGACAACCACGTGAGTTATACCCAAATGTCCTTTTCATTTGATTTTCTTCCTAAAACGTTTCAAGTACAGTTTCGTACCATTTACCTCCGTTTTGAAACTTCCAGAATATGAAATACGTAAACTTTTGTTCTGCATTCTGCTTTCATTACCATTCCTAAATTTTCGCTGTGAAAACCGTTAGTAATAATCCAGAAAACAAGGACACAGATGGCCTGAAATACATTGCGCTAAATAGAAAATAAAACTGAAGTTTGAAATTCATTTAGGAAACATTTTACGGAAAAGATTCAGGACTGAAGATGCGCCAAAGCAAGTCGCTTTTGATGTTTTTGCCATTTACTTAATTTTGCTCTGGATTGTGACAGTTTCGAAAGAGAATTGATCGAAAACGTACCTAACAATATGAGTCCTTTACTTACTTTCTAGAAGTCGACCTACCCTTAAACAACCTCAAATCTAGTCCACTTTCCTTTCAGCCTGTTCACGCCAACTGATACGAGTTGTTTTCTTTCTGTGAATTGTTGTGACTTCGTTTTTATATTATTTTGCACTATTTAAGTGCCATATTCGGGTGCGTCACATTAACACCTCTGGCAACCATCGTTGTTTTCACTGTCCTGGCAGCATTTATTGGCATCTATCTACCTGCCATCAATGTGGCTTGACCGACATCGCGCAACAATTCATGTAAACGCACGTTTTCCTTCAATAAACCTGAAGAAGGCTGTTGTTGGCCAGCCGAAATACTGCAAAGCAATTACCTCAATCCTTGCAGTATCTTCACATACATGGAAAGATAAATTTAACCTTTAAAATTAATTGGAACGTTTTCAGTTTTGTTTAAGATTGTTTCCATAGCAACGTTAGGAAATGTCCAATCAAGAAGACAGTACACTTGTTTTACAAGATTAAAATTAATTAATTTTCACGCTATGCCCGGGTTGCTAAAGAAACAACTAAGCGTGGAAAACACGATTATTAAATTAAGTATCTTTGTGAAAATTTTGCGCTTAGACTGTCAGTAATCGTTTTTTTTTCTGAACTCCTCTTCGTGTCAGTACAGCCGTCGCTTTCTCAGAGTCGAGTATATGCGTCGCACGTAAAGAGAAAGAAACTTTTGCGGTGTGGGTAGCGCCGGCTTTTCAAGACCAGTTATTTTCTTTCAAATACTTTCTTTTTTTCAATATAACAACTGAACTGACGCTGATTTGAGATTGAGACTTCTTATTATTCAGTCGAAAACTGACGCTCTGAAACAGTATTGTGCACAGCATCAAGTTAAATATTATTATATGCTGCGAGGCTATGTTTAGAGCTAAGTTTAATACGTCACTGACACCAATTGATAAAATAAAGACGTGGTGTCTTCTTCTAGTCGATGCTCTTAGCTTTTGATCTTTGATCAAAAGCTTTGCCAGTTTCAGCCTTAGAGGTTATTAACGAGAAGAGGGTTTTACAGAATGTACAGTTGAATGTACTCAGAAAAATCATTTACACTTTACTCAATAAACCTAGTTTCAGGATTAAACCTTTTCAAAATTTGAAAACATAAACAACAATGATACGGTTTTCTTTGGTCTGTTCTAGGTTCTCACAGATTGGCTAAATAAACGCATCAACTAAAAATAAAATGAACATTATTGTAAGCTTTACTTGAATTTTACAAACGTAACGTGAAGAAGTGGGTTGCAAACTTACGACACTTATATGTTACAATATTGATACTTTTATACCTCTAAATTTAATTAGTTTATTAACTACTAAACATTTTAAAGTCTTTTTTTGAGTAACAAAGTCGGAAACCGCTCTTGTCTCTCAAGTAACTTGTACTTGTTCAGTTTCTGCGAGTAAACGTTAATTACAAAGGACATTGACTTCTCAAGAGACCGTGCAGCAAAGCGTGGGAAACTTTGGCAAGATGTATAATTAAATCTGTATCTCACATCTTGTCTAACAAAATTTGCTTGGGATTATTCCTTTTAAAGTGAACGTTGACATGGCAGTTTTCTGAAACCTTCCCTAGTTGACAGGAGTCCTGTAGTTAATCATTATGATGTGGTCCCTAGCTTAAAGAGTCAACATGCTCGCGAAATAGATGACTCGTAATTCCTTCTAACATCAGCTGGAAAGAAAGTGTTTTATACAGACTGGGTAAATTCTTGTTCATTGATCTCTTCTCATTCTGTACGGAGATGACTATCGTTAGAGTTAAGATATACAAAGCGTTCATGAGAAGTATACTACTTATCTCTTGGGTGAAAGTAGCCACCAAAAGCCTGCTACGTTTTTGACGTACGTGCGTTCGTTATCTGCGAAAACTATGTGTAGTAATGATATGCAGTGCAATACAAGGGAGAGGAAACGAAAATCATAAACTGGAGTTTGTTTTGCTTTGCGCATTACACGAGTGCCACAGAGTTCTTATTTTGAGCTTTTTTACCCGCCATTACAGGCCCTTCCTGTGATGTTTTCGTTAACCAGAAAGCAAACCAATAAAGCAGCATAAATGCTGGCTATGAGCTCTGAGCTTATACAGCTTCGTAAAAGGTTTTGGATGGAACTGATAACTGGGTTTGATTATATATCGGGAGGTTTATAAGGGAGATTTTGTTTAGAAATTAAATTAAATTGCTAACAGGACATGACTTAGAATTTCTGATGAGAGATATATAGAAAGGAAACCACTGATCAAACGTTTTGATCTGCACTCTAGTTCCAAACTTATTCAGGGTCTATCTCTGTTAAAGCTCTATATGGAAGTTTGTAAATTAAAAAAGAAAAGTTGAGCGATTAAGGGCTTTTATCTAGATGGGGCTAGAATAGAACGGTATGTCTTTTCCTCAGCTGACAGATTGGCCTTGAACGGTCTTGAAACGGACCTGGATGGGGACTATAACCGCCATTTTACGATATTTTAACAGGCCTAGCTTACAAACACAAACCCGTGCCCCTTATCATCGTAACAACAACTGTTACTCTGTTCTTCTCCGTCATTATATGAACCACCACCATCCCCGCAGGAGTTAGTTTTGTTACCTCCACTAGTACCCCCTGAGTAGCTGCCTCCACCTCCAGCACCCCCTCCATTTCCGTAACATCCTCCACCACCACCGAACCCTCCTGTAGCATTATTTGATAATGACCTTCCCTCCACTCCACCCTGGAGGAATCCTTGCCCGCCTTCTCCACCTCTTCCATATAGTCCACCCTAGTCGAGCGAACTTCGTCCTCTTTTCAGGAATCCCCTACCACCTCCTCCTGGGGAGAAGGGAAGCATGCTGTTAACGCTGTCAATCATATCCTGTTGCTAGGCAAATATTGCAGTTACTCTGATAAATGCCTGAATAACAGGCCTTCTCTCGCCTTTGTTGCAGCCGCCCTGCAACACAGGTTAGCCTTCTCTTCGAGGTTTTGTTTTTGATTGCTGCATCATAACCTTTATGTTCACGATAATCATTACCGTTTTCGTTTACAAAAGCTTTTGCAACCCTGTATGTATTTATGGTCATGCAAATGAAGCTAGTTGTTGTTGTTGTTTATGTTGTTTCTAACGCAGAGGAGAGAGCGTGTAAAGGAAATTGAGCCACATATTGCTAGGAAAAGAGACAGGCTTTCTTATTGCTTATCTAGCAAATTACAGGTAACTGGTCGGTTGCATCTAATTAAGAGGAGCGAGCGCTTATTTGTTTTTTGTTGTTGTTGTTGTTGTTGTTTTTCATCCGTTTAAGTGTATGATAAAAAACTGAACGTTAGCGCTATGAATTCTCTTGCGATATCAGTGGATTTTTGCTTAAAAAGGTAGTTAATGAGATGAAGAAAATAGTAAACTACTTTAAGGTTCTAACCCTTATTGTTATTTCGGGCCGCAGTTTTGCTCTCGTCTCGGTTTCCGCGCGGTTAGAATGCACTAAACGTTTTGCTCATGCAGGAAAACTAGCTTTGAGCTAACTATGATCTAGTGACATTTTAAGTTTGGTTGCGGATAACCACTGACCTGAAAAACCACTGTCGGCAGTATTTGGTGGCTTGCCATTACTCCCCCCAGTCCAAGCGCTTCCACAACAGGTAGCAAACCCTGAATTCCCGGATGTATTGCGTGACAGTTGGTATTCAGAGCGCTCAGTGTTTGTCTTCCTCCACCTCCCCCGGCTATTATCAATGGGGTGTTATTAGAGTGTACGACAAAAGTAACCCCCCTCTCCCCCGCCAGAAGCTGACAATGTGGTCACGCCTCCTTCTTGGCTAACTAAAGTTTTCAGGATTTCGCCTTTCTTGAATTTAAAGGTGCCAACCATTCGTGCGCCATAACCACGAATTTCTGGATTAATTTAAAGAACGCTGCTTTAATATTTCTAGAGTTATTCTCGATTGAGTGATGTACTGTTTTAGTGGAACCACCTATGACGTCATCATTTTCCTCATTTGTATAATACAAAAACGTAAATATCTCTAAAACGAAAAAGATATTCCAAAAAAGAAAATACCATTCTTTACTTTGAAAAGCCTTTCAAATAAGCAGCAATTATTTTTTTACTTCATGGGCACTTAAGAGCAGGAATAAATTTTGAGAAACAATATGAGGGCGGTTAAATGCATGAAGTGTTTTTCTGTTTTGTTCCGTCTTTTACTTAGACCACTGCAGCCTTAGCGATCCCAAAGCAACTCTTCTGTGCATGGGTTTCCAATATTATCTAGCTTGCAGAGCGAATTCTGTCTCTCCTTAGTTCTTCAAGTTTCATTTTCACACCTTCAGTTACGGCATTTATTTCTTGAAAATCTTCCAACGTTTTATACATTTCCACTTTCAGCTTGGACAACTCGCTTTCTATAACGTCAAAATTGCCATGTTCCAGCGAAGTGACACCTTCGGATTTCTTCGTAGCTATTTCGTGAATATTCGGTAATGACTCGTTGAAGCTCGGTGGATCTCGTGACAGTGTCACAGCTGTGTTATTGTTAGTGAGCACTTCATTGTTTATATCCGAAGAAAAATTGGAAAGTCGCGTGGGTCTCTTTTGTCTCGGTAAATCCGCCGTTGATATTTTTCCTTGCTCAATATTATCAATGCCATTCTTCAAAAAAGACTGCGTTGTTCCAAATTTCCGACTTCTTTCGCTCGCATCTGGTATATTGCCCTCGTTGTTTTTCTCCCCTAACAGATGCTGTTGTTCAGTTGTTTTTTTCGTAGTTTCCTGAGAGATCTTTCGTGGAATTGATGTTTTTCTCCCCTCTTGAGTCTTTGACCCTTTACCAGTAGTTTCTGGATCAGACTCACTGTTACTAGAATCCGATTTTAGCTTCGTGTTGGTTGCTAACGCGAATGCCAGTCTCTGGCGCAATAACTTGGCAGCTTTTCCTTGACCAGTTAATGATATTTTCTGAGGAGTCTCCTGCTTGCCTTTTTTCACGTCCGTATTAGAGGAAACACTGTCTCCTTCACCGCTTACTCGCCGTGGAATTCTACACGAACTCTGCATCTTCCCCTTAGTGCATTTCACTTCGTTTGTGGCATTTCTGAAGCTAATCTGTTCTTGATTACGTTTTCTAGAATCATTGATCAACGACAACCCATATGCATCAATTCAGTTAATCAACTTCAAAATAATATTTACCTTTATAAAGCTCGGTTTGAAACAAGGAAATGAAAGATGACTGACTGTTGTTTTGTTTTTGCGCCTGCAGTATAGCACGACTGAAATTCTAGAAGATAAAAACAACTCAACACTTCACTATTATTAGACATGATCTTTATTTTGACTTCCTTTCTGTATTGCGTGATGTTCTGAGACATGCTAAAAGCCTATCTTAACTTCCTGAGCATAGATGTTTAAATTGAAATGTAACTTTACAAGCGGTTTTTCAGGGGCAAATAATGTATGCCGTATGGCTGAAAAAAATCTGAAAAAGTTCAGACGGGCCATTAAATTTTTTATAACAATCTTCAGATTATTATGCTGATGTTGTTATTCATAACATTTTTTTTTACTCCATCGTACTTTGTCAATTAACTTTCTCAGTGATTGTTCTTTTCATAGTTTTCATGTGCGTTCAAACTGTAATGTTTTATCTTGAGAGTTAAGTCAACAAATCTTCATATTTTTGTCGACAACATCCAAGAATGGAACACCATTTTCAAGTTATTAAATCAAGGACGAAATACTGATCTTAACTGACTAGGTCGCGGAAAGTACTTTATTTTAAACAGAACGCGTGAACATCTTGATCTTATTATCAAACATTTTAGGGTATTTTTAACTTACAACATAGCTTTGTTCCTAAGTAAGATTTTTCTACAGATATGTATATATTTTTGTATATAATTGACATATTATAAGTCATGTCATGCAACCCGACTGTTCAATCATTTTTTTGAGGTCATTCCACGCCAACACGGTTCGCTATTAAACTCGTTTTCCGTTACGTACGTTCCAGACATGTTTTGGAAACTTCATACAATCTTTAGATCTCTGATCACGCAACAGAAGCTAGACAATGGCGGATTATGAGTGAGCACTGCCAGAAACTTTCTCCACGCGTCACATTTAGATTTACGAGCATTTCAAATGCATTTCAACTTCAACACTTAAGCCCTGTTAACAGGGGATCGCTGCGACTATGGCTCTGGCCCGAGTGAATAGATTGTGGTTGGATAAAGTTGTGGATAAATCAAAGCAGTCTCAGTGGTGGGTATATGAGAATCGCGATTTTATTCACTAAAACACATTCAGTTTACGTTATAGCCATCTGAAGGCAGACAACTCGTGTAGTTTTATCCACGTGAACTCCAAGTTTTCTAATGTCATGTCTTTTTTGGGTTTTCTATAGGATTTACGACCTAATCTTCAGCCCTAATGGCTCGTATATCCTCATTGCTGCTGGAAACTTAATCTTGGTAACTATACATTTACAAACGAAACAGATATGTGTGAAAGAAGGTTCTGGGCCTGATTTTCATAGTTTGTTTTCAAATGGACAAAGTTGTATTGATTTATTTGAGAAAACGCGTTCTTGCTGTCATCTCCATGTCATAATGCGCTCAAATGGTTCTAACGGCTAAAGTGGTGCTCACGAAATCTTTCGCCACTGTACACGAGATATTGCTTAATTAATTAAAAACAAAATATTTTCCGTGTTAATTGATTTTATTTCCCCGTCACATTAAACGGTGAAATACAAAGAGAATTCAGAAGGTCGCGTATTATTTTTCTACTTCAAGTAGCTACCCCCATGTAAGTCTTTTTTAGGTGATTAAATGGCGTGTGGGATTAGAAAACCGCAAACTGACAGTTGACACTCGGCATCCCAAACAAATCAGTCTATTCAAGGTGGCGATTTGAAAATATGATTTATTAACAGAGTATACGAAAGTTGGCATTGTAAATAATTAAACAAATGAGTACAACAAATGAACCTTACTCTATTCTCCATGATCAAGGAATTAGAGGGATTTTCGTGAGCCGTTTTGGGGAAGGCGGATTAAAGATTAAATGACCGGGTTCTTCACTTAACCTTACCCGCCCTGATCAGCATCTCCTCTTGCCAAAGTAACCATGGGCGAGAGGAGAATGGAGGTTTGATTTTAATTTTCGCCCCTCAAATGAAAACGTTATGGATCATGTACTCAACAAAATGTCTATGACCATTTTATCTTTATGAAACATGATGTGAACTCTCCACCTTTTGATAGCGCCCTGTTTAATCTGCGAACATAAAGCTTTAGCAATATTCTGTTTTCTGTACTGTGAGATGGAAACTAATGCATACATTGTTAACTTCAAAGGTGTACGATACAACTGAAGGTGCGCTGGTTGATATGCTGAAAGGACACAGAGACACAGTTTACTGTCTGTCTTATGAATGCACTGGTAAGATACGCTAACCAGATAGAAACTATCTCCTCTCGCCGGGTCGGGGGCGGGGATACTCTCTTATATGGCTTAAACCGGGACTTACCGCCGCACAAGTCATGGCTCTTGGCCGCAATGCCCTGAAAAGGGGAAAGGATTTCACGCAAGTCTGTCCTAAACAGGGCCTGATCTTCTCTCAGTAGGACATGGTTGAACGATTTCCTTCTGTAGTTTAATATATATGGTTTATAAAATACTCAGTAATCCGACATAGAGACTTCTTCCGATACTTAGATACTCATCAGTCAACGTCAGATAATTTAATTTTAGGAATTCCACCCAGTTCTTTGCCTCTAGAATAGAGGATGCTGTGTCATAAAAGGTACCTGACGTATTTAGGGTGTTTTCTTAGTCCTCATTGGGGTCAGGCGAGTTTCAAATCCCTGGAGGCACCCAAATGTAGGGCAAGTCTTCACAGCTGTGGTTCTCAGTTATCAGATATTACGCGGATCATTAATTACTGTCAACAGAAGCCTACAGGGCTATCTTTGTTTACACCATGACAGTGTTGTTTTATCTTTCAGTCATCAAAAGTTAATTTTAGTCTGGCAAAATTGTAGATACGTGAAACTGATAGAATCTGTGCCATATGGTTATCTGTAGTAACTGTAACAAATTTGAAACTTGAAGTTCTGCAATTTAAACATTAAGAGATATTTTTTGTTGTTAATCGTCAAATGAATTGAGAAAAGTTTCCCTCGCTGTTTGGCAGGAGTTGCACCCAGCCACACAATTGACAGTAAATGTTGTAAGTTTTTGTATTTTTGCATTTGATTTTCTTCCCTTCAAACTTGACATTGTAACTAAATTTGCTCTTCTAGACTTTCTAGTTTATACTAAATTGGACTAGTTTCTAAATTTCACATGTAAAGAACTGATGTCAGTAAAACCCGGTATAGTTCAAACTCCACCTGATTCAGTTCGACTCAGTCATCGGTCAGAAAAATTTACGAACTTTGGTCAAAGCCAAAACGGCCCCAAAGAGTGAATTAATAAGCCAGTCAGAACTCATAGGTAAAAATTGTACGACTGGTGGCAAGTGCAGGAAAAGATGTTTGATCGGTTTTGATTTTGAGTCATAGAGACAATTAACGCGATCACTCGAAGTTTTAATTAAAGTCATAAAGTCCATTTCAGTGCAATATGTGCACAGGCTCTTAGATTTATGCAACCAGGCACGATTTTGGACATTGCGCTCTTTTTCTTTAAAAACGTTTTTGTTCATGTCACCACTTCCACGGTTTTCGCAACACTTAGCGCAACGAACATTTTGCGAGACAGTCCGTTTCAGGGGGTGTTACAATACTCAACGTCTTGTGCCACTTGTCTCATAAATGGAACAACAAAGTTGCAAGCAAAAGTACCTAGTGCCTATTGTTATTTAGACTCCTCACGAAAGGCCTGAAAGCCGATCAAGCCGGCTGAACTGAGGTCTCAAAATCTGAGCAGCTTTGAGAAGTGGCCAATATTGAAGAGATTTTTGGATAGTTTTACATTTCCCGCGATCTTTTGAATTCCCATCAAGCAATGCGCGCTGCAATGCGGCCTTCTCTTCCTTCCCATAGTTCTTTTCGGAATGAAATGTACGAAAAGTTGATATTTTTCTTCGTCTAACATGAGAGCGTTACCAACATGGGTCGATAAAGTACACGATAAGGACAGGGTCGAACAGTGGTGAGAACTTTGATTTCTGCAGATATTTTTCTTTCTTTTTGTGGCAATTCTGATAGAAAACATTTTCGCACGGCAGCATTTACGATCTCGCTTTTAAGCCCGATGGAAGTCAACTCATCGTTGCCGCTGGAAACCGAGTCTTGGTAATTAGCAATTCCTGATTTGCAGATTTTTAGAATTCTGAATTTTTTGTGACCTGTGTGGAATATCTTCGTCCCGATTTTCGTAGGTTTATGATACAAACGATGGAACGTTAATTCAGCCGCTCAAAGGTCACAAGGAGACGGTATATTGTGTAGCGTACGCTCGAGACGGTATGTAAACTTCTCCCCCTTCGCAAAAATAATACTTGTGTCAGAAAAGTCGGTGAATTACGATCGGCGTTCATAATATAGACTTTAGAATTTAGGCTTGTGTAGAATTAGAACTCCTTGTATTCAGTCTGCTAGTGCGAACTGGGAGTTGTTTGCAGCACTAGGATAACCAGTTGAGTAAGATCAAAATTCTATAAATTGTCCAAAACGCATCTTGACATAACGATAAGCCTCAGTTTATTTACTAGTAAAATTGAAGTTCTAATTTTACAGATCCAGAAATCTTTGGATTACTTCTTGGCCATATTTATAAGTTGAAAATGCAGTGCACTTTATTCTTCAATCTGAGTAAAACTCTTCGTTTGTGACAAGCTAGAGCTGAAAAAGTCCTTTGAATGTTAAGTCTAGTTGTCTCTCCCTTGTCAAAGGAAATGTACATTGTAAATTCTACTAGTTTTATGCATCAAATACCAAAGTGAATGGGGAAATAGTGCCAGGTATTTATCTTAAGTATGAAACTTCAGGGTAATACCTGATGAAACTTAATTGTGTCTTGTCAATTATAAATACATGTCTTGTCAAGACTGAGTACAAAACATAGGGGTCTGTTGTAGGGGGGAGGGGGGGGGGGGTGGGAGGAGACTCTCATATGAAAAGTCTGGCTCACAGGTGTAAATCACAGATTTTGTTCGCAGCTAGGGCGGTTAGGACCACATGCTACATCTTTTAGCCATCAAGGCATGTCAAGGGTTGCACTCAAAGAAATAATTAAAAGAAACACTGTTATTTCAGTTTTAAGTAATATATAGATTTAGGCCAGCCTAGTAATATCTTTTAGGGATCAAGTGAAGCCCTAGCCATACCTAGATTGCTCTCCTTTAGGGGTTTAATTCAATTTTTCTGACAAACATCCCCAACCTTTTCACGTGGGAGTGGCCCCTTCTCCCTGGTTGAAATAAAGTTTGATTCTGGCATGGCTATAGGTGGATGCTTGAGTGAATTCCATATTTACTAAAATAATTTACTAAATAAACATCTTCATAAATTTATTTTCCTGAAGTTGATTATCATGCTGATCCCATCATTTGCATCATTTGGAGTACTGATTTAGTAACTTGGAAAGGTTTTGGAAGCATTACATCTCTAGCATTACTTTCTCTTTGTAAGAGAAGGAGTAAAATATTATATCCTTTGTCTACTGTAGGGAAAAGGTTTGCATCTGGGGGAGCAGACAAAAGCGTGATTATTTGGACGTCTAAATTAGAAGGAATTCTGAAATACACGTAAGCCACTTCATGTGATTTAATTCTTGCTCCCAGCTTTTGTTAGCTTGCGCCAATCTGACCTTGCATTACAACTTTCCGCCAGTCGTCGTGGTCATCATCATCATCGTCGTCGTCATCGTCATCATCATCATCATCATCATCATCACAACATGGTGTTAGACACCAATAGTGCGAGACTTTCTGCCAGTACCACATTTTAAACTTGATTTGCTAGGAAAACGATATTTGCTTGCATTTACATTCATTTATCAAATTGCAAAAGTGGAAATGCACAGCTTTAGTTGGTTAAAAGAGATTAAATTTCTAATAACCATTTAGGGAAACTGCGCTAATAAATAAAATCTTGCAGGTCATGCTTTTCAGTCTCCTACTTGTTAATTGTCGTACTGACTAAACATTTTAACGTTTCTTTAGACACAATGATTCTATCCAGTGTCTTGCTTATAATCCTCTCACACAACAACTTGCAAGCTGTACAACAAATGATTTTGGTGAGTAAGTGTTTACATTCACTTGTCAAATTGCATAAATAGAAAGATCTAAAGCATATAAATTTCAATTTAGCTTACAGTGGAACCCCGTTAATCTGGTCACCAATGGGTTGCAAAAATCTGGCTGTATTAACAGGGTGTCTGTATTAATTAACAGGGTTCTGTAAATAAGAGAATGACTGACTGAGCTTTTACTTGGGCTCAAATGCATGTAAAGTGGCAGTACAGATGAGATGGCTGTAAGGCAGGGTTCCACTGCAGTAAATTTTAACTTGTTTAGTTACTACATGTAGAATTATATATTATTGTTTTTAGGTCTGTGGTCACCAGAACAAAAGTCTGTCCAGAAACACAAAGTCTCCTCACGAGTAACTTCCTGTAGGTGAGTGCATATGGTGAAAAACAACATAAAAAGATAAAAACAACTTTCTTTGACTTATTGTTATAGTATAATTGCCTTGTATTACAAGAGTTAGAATTGCCTTAAGCTTGTTTCTTCCTGATTTGCTGAGCATTTTTTTTCCAGTTGGACAAATGATGGGCAGTATCTGGCCCTTGGACTTTTTAATGGCTTTGTTAGCATAAGGAACAAGGTAACAAATATTTTCCTTATATTTTTGGCTGTCATATTAATTTGACCAAATTCTTTCCTTTTCTCAATACTGAAATCAAATGACTAGAATTCTGTAAAGGTCCTGGTATGCAGCATCTCTATATTGGCATTCCGCCTTTCACCAGTGCTTATCAATACGATTGGTCATTGATTCTTCCTTCTTTAAATATAATGTGATCATAATACAATTATCTAGAGCGGTGAAGAAAAAGTAAAGATCGAAAGACCAGGTGGATCCCCAGTATGGACTCTGAGCTGGAATCCATCCAAGTAAGTTGTCCTTTCCAATATGAGGTCTCCATAATTCTCCTGCGATACAGTATACATGTATGTATGGATGTGAATTTACCTGGTATAACATATTCATTACGACTGATTCCCTTTCTCCTGATGGAGAATGGGACCATTGATCCTTACAACGCAATTCTCCCCTAAGCCACCCTTTTTCTGGCCTCAACCTCTGCTGACCTTCTTGTCTTAAATTTGATATGATACTTCTCTTTATAATATATTATAATTTTTATGGTGCTCTGCCATGTCTCTTTCTGGGCTGTCCTTTCCAATAACATATTGAGCCATCTTTTGAGATCAATTAAATTGGCTTGTAGTGTAATTTGAAACATTTTTATATTTATTTTACTTCATTATTAGGGAAGAGCCATATGACATTCTTGCTGTGGGTGACTGGTCACAGAAACTCTCTTTCTATCAGCTTAGTGGAAAACAGGTATTGTGTTGCCTTCTGATTGTGCATGTGTTCAATTTTTCTCTCAACCAGCAGAATCTATAATAATAATAATTATTTATTAGTAAAGGGCTGTTTTGTTTTGTTGCAGGTTGGAAAAGATCGTCATCTTGGCTATGACCCATGCTGCCTGAGTTTTTTCTCCAAAGGTGAATACCTTGTCATTGGAGGATCTGATAAAAAAGTAAGTCTGACAATGATTTTTGTTGGAATTAATTGAAATGGTAGATGACTGAAAAAAGTGTAGGAAAAGCAGCATAACTTTTAAACCTTGTACAGTAGTGGAAAGATTTATGAATGGATGGTGTGATATTAAAATATTAAAAGGTCTATTTAGTCTGCTTGCCTTGGTGACCTAACAAATTGTTTAGTCTTACAATAGCTGTTCTGCTAGCTGGGAAACTACTAACTGTAAACCTTTTTTTCTCCCATAGTGCTCACTTCACACAAAAGAAGGTGTGTGTCTGACTTCTATCGGGGAGCAGCAGAGTTGGGTTTGGTGCTGCAGAGTCAGACCTGATTCAAATTATGTAGTAAGAGATGGTTATTTCATGAAGTCTGGACAATACATGTTTTTGTTTGTATTTATTTTTTGCCTGATGTTAATTGGCCATTTGTGTTCTTTCTTATCTAGGCATTGGGTTGTCAAGATGGTACAATAGCTTATTATCAACTGATCTTTAGTACTGTCCACGGTCTGTACAAAGACAGGTGGGTGTCAGGAACAGGCGCTCCAGAATTGCAAGAAGCACTCCGCTACACCTCATGCTTCTCCCAGCACTTCTCTTGAGTTCTTAAAAATTCCAGGGTGCTTAAATATAACTCAACAATGCACTTGGGCAAATTAACTATGTCCTTAATATTTCTATTTTGACTGTGCTTTTGGTACTGCACACAGGGAGCCGATTTTTCATGTGTCTTATTTCATGTGCCTTAGAAACTAACTTGATTAATGCTTATCATGACCACTCTGACTTTTTATATCAACTCTTTCGTTTGTCTTACTGACGTCACAAGTTACTTGCACAGTGAAACACGTGATCAGAAGAGATTTCTGAGATGTATTAGAACTGCACACTGGACTGTATTTACTGTAATGGAATAATTATTAATTAATTGATGAATGATTCATGATTTGTATATTTGGTGCACATAGATATGCCTTTCGGGACAACATGACTGATGTCATTATTCAGCATTTGATAACAGAGCAGAAAGGTATGTTTATTGATAGCAGCATATTTGTAGCCCTTTAGTTTTGATATCAAAATATTAAATCCGATTTTCTTTAAATTTCATTAATTCACTGTTGATGATCAATTAATTTCATTCATAAGGTTCACTTGTTTTACTTTACTATTAAATATGTTCATCTGAATGATATGCTAGTCAATTGTTGGTCAATTCAGACTATATAGTTTGAAGTTATCTTTTGTTTGCTTCAGTTCGCATCAAGTGTAGAGATTTAGTGAAGAAAATTGCCATCTACCGGCACAGACTAGCTGTAAGTATTATTTGTTGTGTTTCATTCTCTTTTATTACACAGTTTGACAAATGACGTGTTTATTGATCATCTGTTTTATTGCTTTATCTCTCTCAGGTTCAATTGCCTGACAAGATTGTCATTTATGAATTGAACACAGACGACATTTCTGATATGCATTATAAAGTCAAGGTAACCTGAACATTGTCTGTTATTTTATCACCACTTGTAGAGCTATAGATGTGACAACATGTGATCCCAGCTGACTTGCTCATCTTGCAATTTTGTATTTGTATTTTGTATTTCAGGAGAAGATTGAAAGGAAATTTGAGTGCAACCTGCTTGTTTCTTGTTCCAATCACATCATTCTTTGTCAGGTTGGTATTTTTAGACTAAGAGTTGATTTAATTTACAGTCCTCACCATTAATAACAAATCTGGTTACTCAGTTGTTTATCCTACATGTACATTTACATATACATCTACACTCCTGTAGGAACTTATATTTATCTAACATGTCACATTCTTTACTATTTAGGAGAGAAGACTGCAATGCTTAGCATTTACAGGGATCAAAGAGAGGCAAGTGTTAAACTACAGTTGAACCCTTAATAAGTGGCCACCCTTGGGGAAATAGGAGGTGGCTGCTTAATAGGGGTTGGCTGCTTAATAGAGGTTGAGTGCTTAACATAGGTTAGTCTACCTTGAATATTTTCCACCAACGGGTCAATTTCTTAATGAACACGGAGTCACTTCAAGGCCATCATGATAAATGTGTGTTTGGTTGTTTTTATCACTTGTCACCTTCTATTTTGGACTACCATCGCCTTTTCCAAAACAAAGTTTTTAAATTTTGGGTGGCCATTTAACAGGGGTAAAGATAATAGAAAAACCCTCACCGGGACGACCAAAAGGTGGCAGTGGCCGCTTAATGGAGGTGCCCGGATAATAGGGGTTTTATTAACAGTATTTTACTAACAATAATTTCGGGACTTCAATAACTGGCCGCTTAATAAGGGGTGGCCGTTTAATGGGTGGCCGCTTAATAGAGGTTTGACTGTATTCACTTTTTTTTTTCAGCAATCTTTGACTTGGTTCATGCATAAACCTCTGCTGCTGTCGCTCAAACATTTGATAACCCACTTGGCAAATCATTCAAAGAATGATACTGAGAGTTTTGATGGCACCTTAGAGAATTAAAGCCTGCTACTTTACTGTAATTCTCCTCAAATTCTCTCCCCAGATCTATCTCTTATACTCCTGTTGCCTTGGTGGCCACATTGGAGTAAGGTATAAAATTTAACACTAAGTTGATGTGCATTTCATAATTTTTACTCAGAGAGTGGGTGATGGAATCCTTGATTCGCTACATAAAAGTGATTGGCGGCCCGTCTGGAAGAGAAGGTCTCCTTGTGGGTTTGAAAAATGGTCAGGTATGTAAAAATATGACGGTTATGGTACTTTTGCAGTTTCCTTTTCCTGTTGTTTAAATTGCTTTTGATTAAATCAATTCCCAAAAATATATAATCATAAATGTTTTTGCATTACTTTTGCCTTTTCACAGCAGACATTTACTTACAGAAGAAGACTTTCAGACATCTGATGTTAAAACATGCAACTGTCTTCTTTCTTGTTAGATCATGAAGATATTTATCAACAATCCTTTCCCTCTGCCACTGCTGAAACAAGAGACGAGTGTTCGCTGCCTAGACTTGAGCACCAGGTGGGTTGAAACAAATAAGGGGAAGTCATGGATGATAGTTTTGTTTTCATGGCCAGCAACAGCATGTCCGACTTGTGTTCCCAATGCACTAAGTATAATGCTTGCATTCTTTGCTGATGATCTTGTGAGGAAGGAAGAAAGTTAGAAGAGTAGTACTCATTCAGCAATTAACTTTTAATTAAATTTCTTATCCTGTAGTCTTGTAGAAAAACAAAGCATTTTCAACTGCATGCATTTGCTTTTACTTCTCTCCTTAGCTTGACAGAAATGAGAGATTTTGTACCATGTGATAAGTCTTGCCAAGCACCAGTTTAAGGGTGCAGTGTAATGTTTGATTGCTGTTCTGAAGGAAAACTGTCTGTTATGTTGCTTTTTAGTCGCAATAAGTTGGCTGTGGTTGATGAAAACAGCACATGTCTTGTATACAACCTCAGTAACAATGAGCTGCTCTTCCAGGTACAATGTACATTGTATTTCCCCATTGTTTAATCTGTCCAGTTTATGTTGTCTTAATAAAAAAGTTGTTTCTCTTCTTTAAGGCTTCCACTCTTAAACAACTGATTATTAAATAATTTATCAAGTAGTTATGAATGTACATGGACAGTTATACAATTTAATTTGTAAAGGGGTCAACAATTGTTGTTGTTGTTATAGGAGCCCAATGCTAACAGTGTGGCTTGGAATACTCATAATGAGGTAAATGTCCTCATTATTTAATAACATTAAGAGTTAGAGAAATGTTCGTCTAGTGAATATTAATTACGGTAGTGTGTTGGCTTCTTTGATCATAACTATTTAAGCTTTTATTGTGAACTTTGGGAAAAGTTCTCTAATAGTGCCTTTTGTACTGCATATGTATAGGTGGGTGCTGGTAAGTTCATAGGCAACCTAAGAAAAGGCTGGAGGGAGGGGTTGTAAACTGCAATTTGTGTCAAGGTGGGAAGCAAGGGCAGGGAGCAGCATTAGTTCTACCCATGTCATGTTTTGAATCCTATACTAATCTGAGGTTTGGACTGTTTAGTGTCATTACAGTTGTAGCTGCTGTGTAAGCTTGAGAACAATCTTACGGAAGACATTGTAGACCATGTGTCATGTATCTTCTGTAACTTGCTTGATCTTGTTTTCGTTTCAGGACATGCTGTGTTTTTCTGGTGGTGGTATGCTAAACATTAAAGCCAGTAACTTTCCTGTGCATCAACAAAAGCTGCAGGTTTGTCATACAATGTAGATTTTATTTAATTGCACTGTATTTAACTGTAAATGTACAGGCCTCAGTTGCACGAAGACTGGATAATGCTATGCACTTGATAAATCACTATCCAGTGGATAGTGATTTATCAGGTGGATAGCATTATTCACCTTATTAGTAACCCAGGCCAGATGTTTTGCTCAAGGTTCTAAGTTAAAGTCTGATTGGTTGTGATTACATACATGTAACCCTACATTTTAATGTGTTTTCATTCATCAGGGTTTTGTTGTTGGTTTTACTGGATCCAAGATCTTCTGTCTTCATGTTTACACCATGTCTGCAGTGGAAGTGCCGCAGGTGAGATGTCATATCAAATGATGCTTATGACCTACATTTTTTCATAGTTCTTATGTTATATGGAGTATTGTTGACATGGTTTCCATCTTGTGTTTCAGTCTGCTCCTATGTATCAGTACCTGGAAAAGAAGTTGTACAGGTATTTATGCCTCAAGTGCATAATTTTGAATTTTTTTTTCCAGCCAGATTTATAAATTTAACTAACATTCCAGTACAGTAACTATAGTAAGTTACTCTAAGCATTGATTTGGCAACACAAACATCAAACAGCACTAATTCAGTACAACATACCATGCTATACTTTCAGAAGAAACAGTTACATGTATGTAGAAGAGAGCATTGCTTTTGTTTGAACTGTTATTGGTATTTTCTATTTTAGAGATGCTTACAAAGTTGCCTGTCTTGGTGTGACGGAGGGAGACTGGAGAGCCCTTGCTATGGAAGCATTAGAGGTTCTCATTAATTAATTCATAACATTATTCAGAATTGAAACATTTTGCCAGGTTCTATCAGATGTTTATATTGCTTCTTGTTGATTTCTGTTAAGTTTGTTACTTTAGAATGGTCATACTTCAGTGCAATGAGGATATTTATTTAGCACTTCTGTTTATGTTTTAGGGCCTGGATTTTGACACAGCCAAAAAGGTAGAGCAGTATTTTGATTTAATATTGTGTATTGTTGCAGAGAACTATAAAACTTTCTGAATTAATAATAGCACTTGCAGGAAGCTTAGAAAATTGTGATGGTGATATGATGGGAAATTGTTTAAGTGTTGTCCTTGTGAAAAAAATTGGACTAAAAATTTAACACTTAATCTGCCCTTTTCAACAGGCTTTTATCAGAGTGCGGGATTTGAGATATTTGGAGTTAATTCATAACATTGAGGTTTGCACCAGTCATTGTTCTCTTACGATGTAAATGTCATGCCAGATTCTGAAACACAGGAGATCGCCAGCAATGTTCCAGAAATTAATCCTTCAATGTCTTATTTGTTTTGTAGGAACGTAAAAAGAGAGGTGAAACAGATGAGCAGGCTTTCCTAGCAGATGTCTATGCTTATCAGGTTTGTTAAATTGCACTCTTTAGAGCGGTTTCTAATTGAGTGTCAAAAGTATTCAGGCAATGACTTTGAAACGTAAATTAATTGTAGAGTTTTTAAATTCGTGATTATCTAAATTAGAATGTAATATTATTAATTTTAGTATATTAGTACATAATTGTAGTATTGTACCATATTGTCTTCGAAAAGCCCCCATGGGGAAAGATAATAAAGAATGTATGTATGTATGTATGTTTTGATTTTGGTTTTACCGCAATTTCAGATTGGCTGAGTAGTCTAATTGCCAAAGTAATTGGTTTTGTTTTGTTTTATGACACTCAATTGAAAACTGCTCTGATTATTGTCTTTACTGTGCTCTTTTGGCATTAATTTTAGTCTCCATGAGTTTATGTCTGCAGCATCCATGTGTCATCTCTTTTGTTTTAAAAATCAGGAGTGGCGTACCTCAGATAATAGCATTCAGTTTATGGAAGTGTTCTTTATTGCTTAAACTATATATGCCTGCTAGCGTGTGGCGTAAGTTTCACAACACACATAACATAACTTGTGCTGTTCACATTACACACAGCTCTTGAGTGGTGTTTTTGGCTCACAAAATAGATGAGCAGGCTTTTTTGACAGAATAGTTTGGAACTGGTCATTCATGTAGCAAGTGACCATCTAACTGGCTCATTATGTTTGGTTGACTAGTAATTTTATTAAGATCATAGCGCTGCAAGGTTTGTAACAAGCTATAGCTACCTAGCCCTTTACATACCTTGAGCACTGATGATGCAAGTACTATCTAATGCATGTCTCACAGACTAGATAGACTACAGTATCTATATTCCAGGGTAGTTAACGTTTGGAGTTTCAAATTTTTGTTGTTTTTAGGGCAAATTTCAAGAAGCTGGGAAGCTGTATAAGAAAACTGGAAATGATGAAAAGGTATGGTACATAAAATTATATGGTTGTGCTATTAAACTGTCTCTTGCAAAGAGGTTGGGTTTGCAGAGGGGTTGATCCTGACAAATGACACTATATCCATTGGAGACTGTAAACTTTTCTGATATTTTTTGCCTACTATTTATTAACTATTTTGACAATAATGTTCTTAAAACAACTTCCAGTGCAGTGCAACCTTACTTACTGCTTGCAAATTAGTATGTCTCCAACAAACATTTAACAGTGCAATCTTATTACAGGTTATTCATGTCCAAGATCGAGTGACATACAGTGCCCATCATCTTTCCTTTCTCTCCTTGTGGAGAATGGGGCCATCAGTCTGTTTCTTCCAAGCAACTCGGTGTTTTGGTGGCCTTCCCCCTCCATGGCTTGAATCCGAGATGTTCTCTCTCCTTGTTCACTATTCTTCGCTGCATCTCTCTTGGCTGTCCTATTTGGCATTTGCCTTTGGGTGCCCCTGTTAGTGTGGACATACACTGTACAGTACCTAATCGTTTAAATATTTTATTCTGTTTAGGCCATGGAGATGTTCACAGACCTCAGACAGTTTGAATATGCAAAGGTAATGCAACTGGGTTTCTTTAGAATGTCACACAACTATCGGCAAAATTGTTTTTGTTTCTGATTTGTTATTAAAATGTAACATTTCCTCGCTGATGTGAATGTGTCATAGAAACTCGGGCCAAGGCAATCTGAACATCAACAGTGCTTGCAAAAGTTAGCAGGTTGATGATACCATGAAAAAAGACACATGTATTAATACCGGTAATACCTTGCTTTTACTCGTCCCTTTATTGTTGTTTTTATTTCAAACAGGATTTCATTGGTAGCAGTGATCCTAAGAACGTAAAGCAACTGATCAAGAAACAAGCTGAGTGGTGTGAAACAACAAATGACCCCAAAGCAGCAGTGTAAGTGAAATAAAATATGATATGACAAGGGCATGTTTAAAACATGAGAAGACAAAATGGCACCATGGTTTGCCTAAATAGCACTCAGGTTAGCCTAAATATCACTGACTCGACAGTGGTTTAAGCTCTCAATGATAGTAAGGGTTAAAAACCCTTACAGACATCCGTATCCCACATTGACTCTTACTTGTAATGCCTTTTCATCATTTTGCCATTTCATGTTTTAAACACGCCCTGATATGACAACACACTACACATAGTCGGGAATACAGCTGCCTCACACCACTCTTTGCCAGTTTGGTATTTTGCAAAAGAACCTTCCAAGTGAGTGCCAAATTGACCAGGAGTGCAAAGAGAGGCAGTCGTATTCCAAGTCTAGATGAAGACAGGGACATTTGTGTAGGCAGGGATGGAGATCAAGGCAGGGAATTGAATTGAATGTTGTGAAATTGATTAGCATGCCACAGTGGTGTTCTGAGGAATGACATGACGTAATTACTGTACTTTAAGTGTATGTTGACTATAACACCTTTGAAGTCATTATTTTCAATCCTTTTGGTGTGTAAACTAGGTAACTGTCTGATATCTAATTTCCTTTTTTTCAGTGACATGTTTCTTGCTGCTGGTGAAAATCATAAAGCCATTGAAATTATTGGACAACATGGCTGGGTGGAAAAGTGAGAGTCTTTCCTCAATTTCTAGAATTTAGAAGTTAGACTGAAAACAGTTTGATCTTATGGAAAAGTACAATCACATTGATGGAGCAATTTCCTTCATTGTTGTTGGTAACCAAATTAAAAACAAAAAAAAAATGAGTAAGGGGCAAGTGCAGGAAAAATCATAACATATACTCTAAGTAGACCTTTCATGAGCAGACACTTCATGTACTTGTACACAAAGAGTAATAACACATTTACTCCTGTCAACCGTTTCTTTACTTCAAGTCACTCTGACTTATAGAGAACTTTTGTAAAATACCAGAGAAATGTTGTCGTATTTCCAATCAGTTCTAAAGCCAAGGCCATTTGTTTGAGTTTGGCCAGGTGTTGAATTAAATGTTACTGATGTTTCATTATCAATGGCTATTTGTGCCTGAATCACAAGGTACTTCAATGTGTTTGTGCGTTTTGTTAGGTTGCTGGAAGTTGGACGGAACCTTAACAAGGCTGACACAGAAGGGCTAAAACAGTGTGCTTACTACTTCAAACAACTGGATCAGGTAGATCAGAAGTTAAGTTCAGGAACATAGCTCTCAGTGTCCTAAACTGCCTGCACTTGAGGGGCAGTGTTTCATTGCTTTTGAGCCATCTGTCACAACCAACACAACAACCAGAGGCACTGCAATGGCAAGACAAGAGTGCAGACAGTGGCCTCAAAAACCCCAATGTCCAAATCCCTCATGATCTGACACGCACAATGGTTACAACCATCACAATACCCAAAACATTCCCCACAACCACAATGGCTACAAAACCTACAACGGTAACTGTTTCGTATCTTCATCAAACTTCTCTCAGGTGACTGTAAGTCTCCTTCAGTAAACGCATGTTCCAATGGTGACTTTTTTTCTGTCATAACAGCATGGATACGCTACAGAAATGTACCTCAAGATAGGTGACATCAGAGCCTTATTGGAACTCCACGTGGAAACCAAACACTGGGACGAGGTATGATGTTACATAGCTAGTAGTTCCTTTGTAATCAAAACACGATTATATTCACATTTTCGAATCAGGCATCGTCCATCTCAATAATATATCTTGACTGTTCTAAGTTACCTTTTCTCTCTGATGTACACTTGACAGTGTATCACTGTGAGGAAATAATTTATCGCCATTGTTAACAAATTATCTGATTATTTACTGTACCTATTCTGTTAATCTATCTGTTTTCAGGCATTTGAACTTGCTGAAAAACATCCAGAATTCAAGGTAGGATACTTTGATGAAGTACCTAGTGTTAACATTGAATAGTGAGGTTAATGAAGTTAGGAATGGTCGAAAAAAAATTTCTGAAAGTGATCTTGCTTTGATCCTAATCATTATTGTGGCTCTCCATGAAATAGTTAACCTGCTTTAGAGGAGCTCAGTCACGGTATTTTGAGTCATTTTGGTCACGTACAAAATTACCTTTCAATTGAAGGAAACCTGATAAGCCATAAAGGAACAAGGATAGTAAAGGATGGAGAAGATTGACACGGATTGCAAACGACGAACTTGAAAAATTTAGGCTAAACTTATCAAGATACGCAAACCGTGACGTAACTCCTGAGGTTGCAGTGAAGTTTGGTGCTTCCAATCAAATCTTTATCTTGATGGTAGTGAATCCTGACTGAGCTTGGTTCGCTGTGTTGTAGGTCTCCTCTGTGAAATGATTCTCTTTGTATTTTGACAGGATGAAGTATTTGTTCCTTATGCCAACTGGCTGGCTGAAAATGACCGATTTGATGAAGCTCAGGAAGGTAAGAAGTCCCTGCCTTGGATGCCATGCATATATAATCACTTTAAATTATTTTATGAAAGGCGTAACCTTTTCACTCTGTTCTTATAATTCCTAGCTTTCCACAAAGCAGGACAAAGGGACCAAGCCGTTAAAGTATTAGAACAGCTGTGTCACAATGCTGTGGTGGAGCACAGGTTAGTATATCGTGACAAGAAACTCCTTTATCTTTTACTGTTATGTTACATAATAGTCCGTGACTTATCCACACTGGTAGTGCGTGACAATGCCGTCTATTGTGTTTCATGTTGCGTGACGCGTTATTATTACTGAACGTAGGTTTCATGATGCTGGATATTACTTTTGGAAGCTATCTGTGCAGTGTTTGGACCTGGTCAGCGGAGGAGCTACTTCAGGTACTTCAAGGAATGAAGCAATCAGAGCTAGAAAGAACACGAAACTCGTGCCAAGCGCGGGAAAACGTGTAACCCGGCGTGAAAAACGAGGGAAAACCTCGTCAGCAAATCACGATTTTTATTTTTAATCTGATTGGCCACAGAGCAACCCATTTCTCTGATTGGCTTAAATAATTTCCTGCTGTGACGCAAAAACTGACAGTTACTATAAAACACATAGCTTCTTTCAAACTGGGAAAACTTTGGTAAACTGCCGTAATGATCAAAATTTCATTCAGGTTTCCAAATTTTCCAAGCTTAGTTCTGTGAAAAATATTTTCTCCCGCAGAGAATGCCCAGGCTGAGCCTGATTATGAAATGTTGGACAAATTCCACGAGTACCAGGAGAAAGCTGAAATTTACCATTTGTATCACTCCATTCAAAGATACACTGTAAGTAACGTAGAGAATGGCATTGTAAGTGGAATGTTACCTCTTTCGCACCCAATCGATTTTGCACCCACTGAGTTCGCACCCTTGAGCTCATTATGAACTTTCTATTTTGAGTTTGCCTTCACTTTCAATGGATTAAAGAACCGGAAGTAAGCACGTTTTGTGTGATGTTATTTCATAATGCCCACAGTGTTGTCTTTTTTGCCCGGTCAGGGAAAGATAAATTTGAAGCAATTGATCGCTAGTTAAGTCAATGTGAGCGCGAACTCAGTGGGTGCGAACTCGCTTGTGTGCAAAACCTCCAGCTCCCTGTAAGTGCAGTCATGTAACGGTTACTGCTTCAGACTGTAGATTCAGATACTAAATCCAAAACCTAAAGAGTTAAAGCCTGAATGGTGTCCGCAAAACATAGCGAACTTTGTTGTTTTCTTGGGCAAGGTACTTTACTCTCTGTGTACCCCTCTCCAGCTAGGAGTAGAAAATGGTGCTCCGCGCATTGTTTCGTCTTTCCATTCTCTCGTGGAGAATAGACCCATCATTCCGTCTCCTCCAAGTAACTCGGTCATTCCCCGCCACCTTAGGCTCCCTCCATGTCTTTGACTCCGAGATGTTCGTCCTCCTTGTTGATTGTTCTTCGCCACGTCTCTCTTGGCCGTCCTCGCGCATCGTTTGGGTACCTGGTATAAGCTCTGGTGAGGGGACGGCCAATACCCGGCGAAAGTCAGCGCTTTTGAATCTGGAAGAGTAGCATGTACGGAGCGAGTAAAAAGCTCAGTTGGATTCCCTTAATAGGATATTTGTCCTGAAGAAGGGTGGGAAGAAGGAGTTGTTAGGAGAGTTCGAGTGTGTTGTGAGGAGAGTTCAGAGTCACAGATAACCTTACATTGTTAATTCTTTTGCAGGATGAACCATTCACATCTCACTTGCCAGAGACGCTATTCAACATCGCACGCTACCTGCTGCATATGCTGGTCAAAGAGATTCCACCTGGAGTATCCAGAGTGTATCCTTTGAATTACAAACATATACAGAGCAACTTCGCTCAGTTCCTTCTCAACCGTTATTTGGATAGTCACGCAATACGCCACTAATGGTGTGGAGCATTGCGTGATCTGTCACAACCCAGGTAACGGCTGTGGAGGTAACTAAACCTCTTAGAAAAAGGCCTTGACTTGACTTATTCTTCCTCATCCAAAGGCAGGCATGAGGCATCCACTGTTGTTTGACAGTTCTGATCATTCGGTTGTTGGCCCTCGTCCCTGCCTCGCCCTAAGACATGTCTATCAGAGAGTCGTGGCACTCCATTTTTGACAGCGACAAGAGGAAACCGCTCCCTAGCGCCTACGTACCTTTAATTCAAAATTGAAAACTGAAAGCGAGAGCACACGGGCCTGTAGCCAAAGTGGTAACGAACCTTTTAACATGGTAGCTCTCATGAAGGTGAACAGAAGCCACCGAAAATTTAGTACACACAAAAAAGATCGATGTAAGTAAACTTCTTCAAAATGCCTATCGTACTTACACCCTCTTACAGGCCAGAACGCCAAGAAAAGGTGACAAGGCTTAAACAATTTGGGAGAGTTGTGCATGAAGCAGTTTTTGCAACGATTTTCCTTAACTATTTCTAGTTCTACGTTGTTTGCACTTGCCAAGCAAAGTAAGAATCTAGGAGCGTACAAGATGGCTCGTACCGCTTACGACAAGTTACAGGTATGCGAGGGTTGTCATTGTCACCTTGAAGACAAACTTTTACGTAGCCTGTTCCAGGCTCTCGGTCAGTGGGAACGTCCCCACTGACCGATTTGACCGAGAGCCTGGAACAGGCTTAATATGACACAACTGGACGTCCAGTCATTCCCAAAAGCACCTCATGGTTTTGAAGTAATAGGGTGGTACAGAGACACAGTAAGAATTACTGGGCCAATTCTAAAGTTGTTGAAATAATGTAGTTAGTTCTTTCTTTTTGTTTGCTTTTTCTAAAGTCGTTGAAGATTCCTCCACGTTTTCAAGAAGCCATTGACTTGGGGAGTGTTACCATTCGCTCTAAGCCTTTCCACGACAGCGAGGTAGGTTAAAAATCGATTAACAAGCCTAAAACTTTGTCATCTCGAAGTAAAGTTCCAAGAACACCGTTGTCGCACAAAAAGCGTCCGGAACCTGCCAAATAAGAAGCAGTCAACAACATACCCTTTTAGGCCTTCTCTTCCCCTTCAGAATCCCATTTTCAACTCACATTGACGGCAAAGATGTGAGAAGTCCGTCTTAGGCTTGCATATTAATTCGTCACCAAGTGATCTTTTGTGACACGAAACATGAAGTTAGTTTCGCGTCTTCAGTGCGTGTTTGCCTGCTGAATGCATTTTCATCGTCACTTGCTTGAGTTTCTGTCATACTTGGAGTACAGTTCTGGAAAATCATACCAGTATCGGTGGACTTTGCAGTCTGGCCACAGACCTTCTATGTTGTCTTAAGTTCGTCGAGATCGCAAGCAAAAGTATTAACCGCAGCGGATGTGAAAAAGCTCGAACACAAGAGGGAAATATAACTCGTACCAGAAGTATGGTTTTTAGTACTGACAAAACGTTATTGTCTTTCTGTAGGAACTGCTTCCTCTTTGCTACCGATGTTCCACTACGAATCCTCTCTTGAACAACAAAGGCAACCATTGTATTAACTGTAGGCAGCCATTTGTCTATTCGTTCTCATCGTTCGGTGAGTTTGACTACGGCCTAATGTTCCACAGGGTGCCCTTTCAAACCCTCCCTCTCCCGAGCAAAATTAACTTTAATCAGTGCGACGTTTTTGCAAGAAAATGTCTGTGTTTTGTTTACCTACTTTAAACTGTATACTTACAGCTTTTGGTTTAGACTGCGAGTCTGTAACCCTCCAAAAACTTTGTGAATTTCTGCACTCTTTAGTCATAGCAGGACAGCTGAAATACATTTAGATATAAAATCCTTTACAATTGGTTTAGTATTTTTTTCTGTCGAGCTATGATTGGTTTATCACTCTATTCACACTGACTGGCTTTAGGACTACTTTGGGTGTTGTCAGAAAACCTCATGAATTGTTTACATTGGTGTACAGAATGCACTAAATTAATGAACTTTTTGTGTTTGTTTCAGAGGTGCTTCCATTAGTGGAGTTTGTCTTGGAGGATGGTATCAGGTAAAAGTTAGAAAATAGACAGGAAAATATCCAAAGTATTCATATGAAGATTAGTTATTATTATCATCTTTATTACCTTTGTGGTATCGTTATCTATCTCTATAGCCTCTGTTATTATGTCACTGTCGTCACACAGTGCAGGTAGTTTTTGCGTACTGAGTAATTTTTAAGGTTCACCGGGAACTTTATCGCTTTGTGACTTTTGACGCCCTGTGTTCTCCATTAATCAAATCAGGTCATTTGGAGAGCATCATTTTATGACATGATCGACTGACTGATTGCATATCAGCTTATTTAGTAATCCCCTCGTCCTTGAAAAAAATAAAATGACTTGAAGAAGCTAGCAATACAAGCACACTCCTCGGCCGAACTATCCGCGTGTGACACCAAGCGTGACATAAAGCATGACACAGAAAATTGAATTTTGTTCTCTTGCTATTCTAGTGACGAGGAAGCTTTGAAATTGATTGAGATAGAACCATCAAGAGGCCCAGAAAAGAAGCGTTCTAACTGGCAGGAGAGAGACATGGGCAGTATCCTTTGTAGAAATAAATCCGTTCTTAATTTGTTTCTCAATGAGCACACGTTTTGCAGCAAGAGGTAAAAAGTGAAATCATTTGCCGGGCAGACCACCATCGTAATTGATGTCAAGAAATATGTTTCCCCGGGTGTTTTGAACGTCAGAGTCACACCTTATCAAATAAGTTTTGTTTCCAGATGTAAGGTAAATATTTTGGCACTGTGCACAAACTATAGGTTATCTTGAGTGCGAATTACACGAGGTATTCCTTGACCACTGATTAGATTTCCAGTCCCTGCAGTTGACAGATGAACCCCCCGAAGAAGAGGAAGAGGATCCTTTCACTGCTAAGCTGATGAGTTTTGAGGTGAACCTTGAAAATTTTTTCATTCCTTAACATAAAATGCGCAACTTCGTTAAATTAAAATGCGTTTCGAAGTCTTGATGTTACACCAGCTGAGCAAAGCTTCACCGAACTTTTCGTTGTGACAACATTTTTCTTTAAAAAAACCCTCAAAACAACATGGCCGGAATTTTAAGAAAAGCTGCTCTGCCGTTCGTTGGTTGTTACCCCAGAGTTATCTCACAAATCCCTTCGGCGCGCACAAAGAATTTGATGTCGGAGTAGAAGTCTGGGCGCTAGCTGGATGTAACTTTTTAAAACTCTTGACATTGTTTATGTCGGGAACTTTTGCTGAAGGCAGAAGATTTAAGAGATCATTATCAGCAAGACTCAGTAAGTCAGGAGTTTGAATGAGGTTGAACTTTTACCGAGAATACGAACATACTGGCTGTGTTTACACACACTATTTGTAGGGACAATTGTGTAAGGTAGAACCAAAATTAACATATCTTTTGCCCCATTATGTTGCAGTGAAAGTTGATGATCTTCGTTATTCTTTTTGCCCTTTTACTCGACAATGTATTGATGATGTAAGGAGAAATCAGATGTCGATTTAACAATCGATGGCACAGTGAACGCAAAATTTTATTGAATTAATTTAATTTGCGATCTAAAATGAGGGCAAACGTTCAAGAAAAAGCAGGCAAGATAATTACTAACAAAAATCCCGTTTCTGTTAATTTCTTTCCATTCGCGTTAAATAACTAACAGTTAGAATAACTCTACTCTTACGTAATTTTTATCACTTCTCTCCTCTGGTAAAAACGCTCGCGAATTTTATTTGTGTACGAAATTATACAAGCATGTGATGGCGCGTGGTTTAATCAGCTGAGGTGGTGTGATCGACGGTTTAAAGGTCAAGGTTTTTAATATTGGTTTCTCAGCAATAGAGTCGCGCCGAAAATATTCACAGTATTACTTACATGATATTCTGCTTGAACACGAAAACTGTCGACAATTCCGTCAGAAAAATGCAACCTAAAATTGAGTTAAATTGAAATTAAGTGCCTTAATCTGAGTTAGAACTAGACTGCAAAGCAGTCTCGTTTTTGTTTCGTTTTACTATTTTTTAGCGACAACTTATGAGGCGGCGCCAAGCGCCGAGTGTTATGCATAAAACACGAAGCGTCGATCGTCACGCGCGAACACGCGTGCGCCTCGCAAGAGGAAAAATTTCACTGTCTCCTCTCCAATCCCACTCGAAGTTTTCACGCGCGTTTCAAGAGCGGGCTTGCACACACAACAGCAAACTCGCGCTAAAATTTAGACTATTTTGAAGTTATAGCTTGCACAGAGCCAACGTGACGATAGAGAGGGGTTTTTGAGTCTATAGAAATTCAAGAATGCCGCAAATTGAAAGCTCTTTCTAGCGTTTGGTTTGTGTGTAAGCCGAATATAACATTTTAGGTTTAATTTAACTGCGACGCTTTCGTCTGTTGTCCTACTCTCTTAGTTCTTTTATAAACGTAAATGGCAAAGTTAAGCTTACTGTTAATTCTGTTTGCTTTTAATTACGAATAATTTCAAAAAAATCCATTAGAGAAATGAAAAATGTTTACAGCAAACGTGAAACTGGTCACTTTACAAAGAAACCGCAAACAACGGTCACCGCACCGCCGGGACACGGCGCTCTTTTCAGTGAAAAAATAAAACGTTCATTAATTGCCAGGGCGTTGGCTGTCGGCTCGGTTTTGCTTTTTGTTCAGCAGCGAATTGCTTCAAAATGTACCGTTTAAAAAGTCTTTAAAGACACCGTCTTGTTTCTTTGGAGTTCGAAAGGAACAGCGATTTCCATATCATTTTTATATGTTGAAAGGTTTTGTTTTATCCGCAACAACAAAGGATTGCTCGGAAAATGTCAAAATAACACGCTTCGTTATTCCTTCCCCAGCTGTTTAATCTGAGTAACTCATCTTTTATCCTTTGTTCTCACAGAAAAACATCCTTTGCGCTCCTTGTGTCAAACGCCAATCTTGTATATTTGCTCTTTATATTTCATCCCAATGGTATAAATTCCTAAATGATTTTCGAGATCGCATTTCGATTTCTTTTATTTCAATTTTTAGCATTTTGTTAATTATCATTTTTATTTTATTTTATTTTATTTTATTTTATAGATAACGAGTATGCATTAATTTTTTTTATCCAGTTCAATTGAATTTTGCGATTAACGTCGGAAGGGGGAAAGGCCGAACTTAAAGGGCCATCAATAACGTTGTGTTTTATTAAATTCTAAGTTCTTTTGCCTCAATATGTGTATGAATCAATTATTGTAAGGTTCATGATCAGCGTACTCATTTAAGTGTCGGAAATCGTTTTTTTCTTTTGTCGTGTGAATAGCCACAGAGAAAAGTACTCTGGCTGTATATTTCCTCAATCCCATTGTATCACAACCATTAATTAAGTGTTCTCTCAATTTGTGGCGTGAAATTTTATGAGTAATAGACACGATGGAAAGCAGGTTTGTAAACCAGTGCGATGCTGCCAAAAGCTGTTTTTCGAAATTTTTAAAGAAATTCGATCTGAGACCCACACATTTTCAAATTGAGCAATATTGTAATCCACTCACTCCATTATTGTTATTCTTGCTGGCATCCTAATGTGTTCCTATTATATGTCCAGTTCTGTTTTTCTAAATCAAGCCATTGTTGTCGGGTTTCGTGTAGACTACCAGCAGTCAGTTTTTTTTCCTGAAATCCTCCGCGCAATTAGAAGGGACTTAATCGAGACAGGAAAATTAAAATGAATTAAAGTAAATTATAATAAATTAAATTTAAATTACATTTTCTTTCTTTCCACGCCCGCGCTTCTCACCGCTGGATCGTTCCTCTTTTGCTTCACCTTTGTGAAAGTTTCGGGTGCGAGAAAAACAAGGGGAGAAAGGAAAGAGAGAAAAACGACTATTCCCCTCCCCCTATTATTTTTTGTTTGCTCTGTCTACAGCAAGGTGGATCTGAGTTCGTCCCAGTCTGCGTGGGTAGGTCAACATTGCAGGCCATGAACAGCCGTGAGGTAATGGTAAAGAAATGGCCTCCTCCGCTGAAATACCAGTACTATCGATCCTTGCTTCCTGATGTGTCCATCACGCTTTGTTCGTCATGTAACCGGGTAAGTGAAAGTGGTGTATCATTGTCTTTATCGTACAGGGGCAGCAGCTTCTGCTAGAGGCAAAATTACTGAACTCCGTGAGCCGAGTGCGTAATTACCACTACGAGTCCCGAACGGGACCCGAACGTTTCCGAAGCGAAGGAATTCCGAAGAGGACCCAAACGCTACTTACCACGTAGCCTGCGAACAGGCTCTCGTGGGTTGCGGCAGGAGCAAAGAGAGAGAGATGAGTCGGGGTTTTGAAGGAAATGTTTAAGGGGGAAGAGGTGACAAATATTTCAGTCACCCAACCTTGGCCTGAGATCGCTTCCTCTCTTTATCATCCCGGCTCGTCATTTATGTTATCAAGAAGAAGTTTTATAGTTGGACTTTTTTTTTCCAGAATTTCTGCAAATTTCTGCTTAGGCACTGAAAGCCTAGTCTTACTGTCCTCGTTACGATTCCCTCACATTAGGCTGATTTAGCAAGAGAACGGGAACGTCACTTGACGACGGCGCGCGCAGAACAAACACCCAAATATGGTCAAATTAGAACAGAATCCAGGTTATTCCGCGCGCCCTGCAGTCGTCATCTGACCATATTTGGGTATTTGTACTGCGCGCGCCGTCGTCAAGTGACGTTCTCGTTCTCTTGCTAAATCAGCCTACTAAGTTGATTTTTTCTCGAGACCTCTTCGTATGGACAAATGTCTTCAGTCCGTGATGTGTTCTCTGTATCCCTCTGTTTCAGTTATTCCACACAGATGACTATGAACTTCTGGTGTTACAGAAAAACTGTTGTCCCTTCTGCCGTAAACCCGCTGACCATCTTTAACACGTGACGTCATGATCAGTCATTTCCTTTTTTAGCCCCAATCTCCCCTAGACTTTACTGTGCCTGCAGTCTGGTCTTCAAAGTTGCTAAGCAATATCCCATGTCCTCGTTACCGCATGCTGTTAGGACAACTTTGGAGTACTCGTTAGTTCAGCCTCGTCCAGGCGTTTAGTTAGTTGGGGCGCAGCGCGGTGTGAAGGCCCGATTTTCAGCCGCTGTTCGGGAAACGAGCCGGCGCTCCTCCCGGAATGGCGTACCAAAAAAATAGGGAGAAGAACTGCACCAAGCCGCTCTCTCCCTTTTTCGCTTCGCCGGTTTTTCGCTTTGCGCCCCGTTTGACTGAACGCCTAGAAGAGGCTATCGTTAGTGTTCCGGTTAGATTGGATTGAACGATAAGTTTGGAAAAGAAGTCGCATATTTATTAGAAGTAAAGGAAATTCTAATTCGAAATTTTAGTGTCGCGAAATATCGCCCGTCCAAAAACACGACATTCAATCAATGTAAACAATTTTATATAAGGAACCTCATAGGTTAAAGTGGGATTTTTTTCAAAGATAAGCCACTTAACCCTGTAAAAAGCTTTTCTGTCTGTGTATATATTGCAGTTCATCTCTTCCTCCTGTAAATACTTCGAAGAAAACAGTGACAGAAAAAATGTAATTTATATAGCAGAGAGAGCTCAATAAAAGCTGTCGTAAACGACATCAAAGGCGTCTAATTTGACAAACTTCCTACGAGACGGTAATGGTTATGTACGGGAAGTGAGGGAAGATGGAGTCGGTCAAGGAAAAGGGAGGTGAAGTGGTTGCGCTCCATTGTACAGTGATCGTGAAGTGCCGTGCTAGCTCTCATACCCAGATCCTTATTTATGTTATACCGGTTCTATGCTTCAAGTAAATTTCCTACGGCCCTCATCGCCCTGTTCCCGTGGGGTGAACAGTTAGGGGTTGTTCTTTAACCTAAGCATTCGTTAAAATGTCATTGACTTTAACGAAGACCTTTATAAAGCAATTAAGGCTAACAATCGATACGCCAGCTTTGGGAAGTGTCCATGGCGGAGAACCTGAGGGTGCCCCGGTGGGGCATTGGAGATCAGAACACAATCACGCGTGCTCGCGTGCGGGTGATACAAGGCTTTTGTTTCTATTTTCACGACTTGCTCAACACGCCATTACACTGTGACCTGTTCCCTTACACAACACTGAAAACCACCAGTAAAGTTCTTGACCGACAAGGACCTGCTAATTTAAATACCTGCTGTAATTAACTGGTAGACAATGCGACCACCTCCTAAAGACCTAGTCAACTGAAACTTTTCGAATAGTTCTATCTTCGTTTCGCTCATCTTCTTGTTCTTTTCATACGTTATGCATCCAAATAACGGCGAAACTTTGTTCGTGGAAACTTACTAATATTTCAGGAGCGAAGAGGATGGAAAAGCTCCGACCTACGCAGATAAAATAATCTTCATCACAACAAAATTTTACTTTATTTTCTATTTTTTTTTTTTCACAGAGAGTACGAAAAGGCCTATCCACTTCGAATCTCCCCGTAATATCTGAACAAGAGAAGAAGGTCATCTTCAGCCGCACCCCACCCCGTGACAGTCACCCGCAGTCACTGCACGCGGACTGTACTGTAAACACGGACTGTGGTCTGTCAAAAGACTCAGTTTCCCCCCACCCATGATAGTCACTCGCAGTTAATGCACACGGACTGTAAACACGGACTGTGGTCTGTCACAAGACCCAGTTTCCCCGCACGGTCTGCCCTTAAGGCGGTCCTCTACCTAACATAAAAATTTTTCTCCAAAAAACCATTTTTTCGGAACATTAGGGTTCAACATCCCTAACCATTTGCAAATCGTATTTTGAAACGATTTTGCTGAACATTGTTTCCTCTACCATCTTATACGCTCCTTATACTTGGTTAACATTTCTATGTCTGGTGTGTATTCGGGTATTCAATAGGACATTTATGTAAAACCTTTCGATATACCCCCTCTCCCTGCCACTAACCCCCGCCCCGTTTCATAGGGTTAATTTGGGCTCTTGGAGACCAAAGTAAAACTAGCCTTTTTTCTCAAAATGACCAAATAGACGGATCACCAATATCTCGTATACGATATCTCCACTGGGTTTCAACCGAATGTTTTCAAATTTTCAAAATTGGTAAAGGACACAATTTTCTAGGTCGTAAACCTCCAAAATTTGCGATAAATGAATTTTTTGTCCCTGTTTTTCAGTTAATACAGATAATATTAGTTAAGGTACAAGACCCCTTTAACCATATCTGCTAAAAGTTCTCTTTGTATGCATTTATATTTCTGCTAAAATGATTGTGATAAAATTCATATTTCGATGTCATACCAAGTCATTTATACATAATTAGTTTCCCAAAACAAATTAAACGACCCCACATCTGAGGATTTCTCAGTACAAGAACGTGCGTTAGCTTCAGAAATGAAACGCCGAAAAACGCTCACAAATACTACAGATAGGTCATTTATGGTGTATTTTGTTAGGGTATTGACTACATTTTAGGAAATGGCAAACAAATGTTCACAAAAGAAATGGCAGAGGTTACGGTTATCATGAGCGCCAAAATATTGGCTATTGCTAACACTCTTCTTATTTGCATGACTGCCCCAGTTGCGTTACGTAATATATTAAATTTAAGACAAGAGAGATCATCGAAGTTATGTACACAACTTAAGCAGTTGGGAAAATAACTGAAGCCTGAGGAAAAACTTCAGGCTTAAACGGGACATTTTCTGAGCTAGTTTATTTTAACAACTGCTCAAGTTGTGTACATGAGATATCATGATCTCTCGTGCCTTTAAATCTTTGATTCGTTTTCCGCAGTTGCGTTAATATATTCAATTTATAGACATAGGAGATCATCAAAATTATGGACACAACTTTCCAGTTGTGAAAATAACTGAAGCCTGAAAAATATTCAAGCTTGAGTGAACGATCTATAATATCAAATTTATTATGCAAATCGCCGGATGCAGATCGCTTCACTCGACAAACTGTCATAGGCTGGTTTCCCATATTCCTCAAAAATTTCGTTTTTTGACTTATATTTCCGTAATATAGCAAACATGAGTTTTCCGGGAAGTTTTTTATCATAGATGTCAGAAACCAAAGAAAACCATTTTAGGCAGGAAAATTGTAATCCGTTTCAATTGAATGCATTTGACTTGTGTGTCGCGACATGTATATTCAATATATGGGTGGAGTGATCAACGTTTGCTCCTGCTAGCATTGTTTCTAATGACCAAAACATACACACAATATTATCACCCAGCAGGAAACTTGATTCCCTTGCTTGTTGACTGATTTTCAAGGGTCTACCTTCGCGATCTCTGATCCTGAGCGACATAAACTTGAAATGTCTGTGTTTATAAATACTTATTTACATTGCGGCAGGTTAACACCGTGGGTCACGCCGCATTAGTAAACATAACATATCAGCTTATTGGGGTTGTATAAGCACAGAATAACCTCTGGAGATTGTCCGCCAGCTCGTAGAGACCTGCTTGTGCAAATTCATGATTCTGATCGTGTGATCGGATCATCCATGGGCTTTCCCTTGCAGTAATAACACTTTGGTCACGTGATCACATACGACACGTGTACCAGCCACTAGCCATTGTAATAAATTTTGCAGCTCAAGGCAAGCGCAGCTGTGAAGTTCAGTCAATGTCATTCGCTTGAAAGATAATCTCAGTTTTCACCTGAATTCGCCGGTAAACGGGAATTTCGTTCTGTTGCCATCGCGAGGAAGAATTTTGGGTTTCATTTGTGATGGAAAGAATCCAAAACGGTGGGCCGAAAGCAAATGGCTTTGCAACGAAGAAGACGCTAAAGGGAATGGATCAACTGGCGTGGCACAAAATTTCATACAAAGCATTGTACGCTCTTCTCTTCGTTACCCCAGCTTTGGTTCAGTATGGTTTGGGCTTGCCGTTTTGGTGTTATCCGCTAGTCTTCGCTGTGCTATTTCTGCCTCTATTCGGAACTTTTATGATGCTTTTCAACCGAATGTGCGTCGCTGAAAACGCCACAAAATCAGTGAATGTCAAACGGTTCATCGAATTCAGTGACCCATGTCTAGCATCAAAATACACCAACCGGAAGATACCTATGATAGTTCTATACGAAGCCTATGCAGACGGCAAGCTAGATTTCAAGTGCGATGTCTTAGAAGCGCTGGAAAACCGCCACCAATTTGCGACTTTTGAACTGACATTTTATCACGTCAAGTTTTTGCTTTGCAACTTTTTACCCGAAATGATTTTCCACTCGAAAAATCAAGACGCTGAACAGGTTTGCGATCACTACGACCGAGGCAATGACTTTTATCGTGGATTTCTAGGACCTGTGATGATTTACACTTCAGGAGTATGCAGAGACGAATCCGATACCCTCGAGGAAATGCAATTGAACAAACTCAAAATGGTGGGCGAGAAATGTCAGTTGAAAGAAGGTGAGCGGCATTTAGATATCGGCTGTGGGTGGGGTACCCTAGTCAATTATGCAGCAGAAAATCACGGAACCTACTCAGTCGGCGTTTCCTTAGCCAAGCGTCAAATAGAGTGGGGTGAGGCTGTGGCTTCAGAGAAGAACCTTGGGAGCCGTAGTAAGTTTTGGTGCATGGATTATCGCGATATACCAAGCAGAAAATTTGATAAAATCACCTGTCTGGAAATGGCGGAGCATGTTGGGGTGAGGAAGTTCCAGCCCTTCCTGGCCCAGGTACGTGACATGCTGGAAGATGATGGGATCTTCTTTCTTCAAATTGCTGGGCTGCGTCGAGCCTGGCAATGGGAAGATTTTATTTGGGGGCTGTTTATGGCAAAGTATATCTTCCCAGGTGCCGACGCCAGCTGTCCACTGGGATGGGTTGTCACAGAGCTTGAAAGGGCTGGGTTTGAGATCCACTCAGCAGAAACCATTGGTGTCCACTACTCCCTGACGATCAACCACTGGTATGATAACTGGATGAAGCCAGAAAACCAGGCAGCCATGACAGAGAAGTACGGAAGAATTGTTCGAATCTGGAACATTTTCCTGGCCTGGTCGACGATAATTGCACGCCAAGGCAATTCCACTTGCACTCAGTTGGTATGCCATAAAAATCTTAATGTATATGACCGCTTGAAATTATTTAAGGTAAAGTCAAAGTGAAAGCTGGTTAGTCTTGGTAATGTATTCAAATTCTAGGTATTCTGCTAAGGGCATCGTACATAAATCTTGAAGAACTAAATGTTTAGGGTATTATTCATGCTTATCACCTGGTCGTCATGTGATTTTTGCAGTCTAAAGGAAGATTTTTCTGAGTCATAAAAGAAATTGTCTTTCTTACAAATTATTGCTTTAGCAGACCCAAAAATCAGAAAATGGATTGACATTTTCCTTTTTAAAATACATCATATTTTTATGGTCATTGTTCAATCCAAGAATGGCTTATAATTATGGAAAAATATAATTTTAACTAGGTTTTCATTCAGAGACTCAACATCAAGTTCGTTTTCTATTTTTTTTAATGCCAAAACATTTCCACATTACAATTATTCAACTTTGGTTGTGTATCCTGTATTTGTTTCTGTAGAAGGCATTAAGATATTTTTACAAGACCACTGGTCATCATACAGAATTATTTATATCTTTCTGCTACAAAGTCTTCTGACTTTTGTTGATCAATATCAGAAGTGAACCTTTCCTGTGTATAAATTTAACAAGCTTGGTTCCTGTATGATTGACCATTGACAGTGATCTTCAGAACCGAAAATTGTGATGTAACTTGCTTAATTTACATTATGTTTATACTCAAAACAGAATAATTTTCCTTCATTTTAGCATCTTAAAGTCAGAAGGACAGTAAAACTGTTAGCTTGAGTACTGTCTCCATAGGTTATAGGATTTCTCTATAAAAATTTGAGTAGTTGTGTGATAATTCATACGCAACTTAGAAATGGAATGCATAATTTATTTGCTCTTGTATACAGTAAGTGAAAATTATTTGGAAAAGCAAGGGGGTGTTTTCTCAAAAGGAGTTGAACCTTTTGTCTTATCCAATCCTAAAATGAATTTTGGGTAAAATTGTGCTAGGTTGAATGAACTGTGGTTGTTTGAACAGCTGTTATGTACGGCAACATAACTATGATTGAATAGCATCTGCTTTGTTCATTAGCCACTTGCAATATTTTTGAATAATTAATTGTTTCAATGATCATGAGATAGTTTTTGCCTTAGATTTTAAGAATTATCTCATGACATGTTTACTCACAAGTCATTTTTTGCAAGGGAAGCTTGACTTGACTTATTCAAGTAACTTTTGTGGTTAAAAATACTATGATTCTAGTTTTCTTTCTGTGGATAAGATTTAATTTTAGAAGCCACTCCTTAATATTATTTAAATACAATATTATTTTGCAGGATTGGCTAAATTTCAATTGAAATTTTGAAAAAAGGTGATTTTAAAGATACATTCCTCTGTGGAGTGATTCAAGTTTTTAACTGAAATGATAGTGGTGGGTGGGTTGACAAGTAATTTTTGATGTTTTCTCTTCTTAGCCAAAAGTTAATTAGTTTGGTTTTCTTAAATTCTAAGTGTGTATGCAGAATGAAATGTTAGTTTTGTAAGCTTACAGGTAACAGTGGACATAAGGAAGGATCAATGTTCTGGAAATATTTTTTCTGCAGTACTCTGGGAAAAAGTTGGAGGTAGTGTCAGAAATCCATGCAAAAATAATGTTGGATCTAAGAAAGTTTCCTTAGATTTATTTCTGTAGAAACTGTCCTGTTAAGATGTGGTATTTTATATCATATGCTATGCTTTAAACACCAGGGATTCTTGCCTCAGTAAATTCCATTTGGCCATTGATGTTTGCTAAGTTATTATTATTTGAAAACAGGCTGTGTGAAAGTGTATGCCAAAAGTTGTAAGCTGCTGCTGATGTAATAAAGAGGTGCCTAAAGAAAATTTACTTAATGATACTCAAAATTAACAAGTATTTTTCCTTTCTTTTCAACTAAAAGAAATAGATAACATTTTTGCTGTTTCTATCAAGTTAGAGAAACACTTGTGAAGTTTGGGGAACTCAAGTCAAGACACTTGACTGGCCTGCGGCTTGTGTTTCCAGATCAATTCTTGTTCTCCTAAACCTTCACTTGTGTTTATATGATGAGATAGAAACTCAAAATATTCTTCTTTTTCTTAATAACTAGTTTCAAGCTGTAGTACTTATTGTGTGCAGTCAGTAGTTTAAATTAGTTAATTAGGTGGTAAGCTGGCTTGCAACAAAAAAAAAGTGTTTTTTTGACATCGGGAATTTATGTTAATTTTAGTGGCTGTGTGTTTCTTAAATGATTAATATTATGATACCATTCAGCATCCAACTCTGAGTTGAATATGTTATTGGATACATTGAAAGCATATTTGCCTTGACTCAATCTGTTGCTGGATTAAAAATTAACTATAACTTGGCTACTAATCGTAATAAAACAATTTTTTGTTTGGTGTAGTACTAGTTAAAATCTGTTGATTGATCATAAGCTGTTTTCAATGCGTACTTGAACTATGAGGTTAAAACTGTGGTTTTTGTTGTCCTAAAAAATATTGTTAATATTTTTGGTGTGGTTTTTAGGATGGTGACAAGTTTCTATCCTTTGCTCTGTTTACTGTGTGAATACCGTATGAAACTGTGAGACTATAAGCTAATCACATTGCAGAAGAAGCACTGAACAGTGTAGCTATAGCAAGGCCGGTATGCCATTTATTCTATGCATTGCAACCAATCAGATGTCATATAGGCAACAGGTTATATTAAGTTTTATTTTCCAGTACCTTGTGCTACAGCTGTCAAGGGTGCCAGGTATTTTATCACTAACAACCTGCTTGGAATAAACAGCAGTGCACTACTTGAGAATCATCAAGGTTTACAACACCTTTTTCTCTGTTTATGCATTTGCGTAAACTAAAAGCTCTCTATATATTGAAAAATCAAGACATGCTTCGTAACGTTTTTTACATTTTAGTACTATTAATAGGTCTTCAGTCACCCTACTACAGTAGTATGGGTAAGGGGGCACTGGTTGTCTCACCCATATCCTAGTACATATTTGTTTTGTGTTTATTCTGCAATGTGATTTGAAAGGTTCTTATTAAACCAGTGGGAGTAAGAATCACTCCACCTACGAACCCAAGATATCTCTTAGTTAATTGATCTCGAGATACAAAAATGCAAACAGCTGGACTGGAGGATGCAATTTTTGCCGGCAAGAATTGTTTCCTGTTTTTTGCACATATATCACGAGTTCAACACAAGCTAAAATAAGAATGTTGGGTCTATTAGGGGCAGTTTTATAGTAATTGATTCATCTAGCTGTATACTATATAGATAATCTCTCATGGATTATTACAAGTGTTATTCAGTTATCTCTATTCATATTTTACCTGCTATGATAGTGTAAGGTTTTTATGTGCTAGCTTTTCCAAATGTTTACGTTTAATGTCTGTATTTTTGAAGACAAATTGCATGTTATTTGGGTGAGATTTAAATTAGCTACAAACAGCAATAGTAATTTACTTTCTCAGTTGACATTCCCATGAAAGATGTCCCATTTCTAGCCCAGAAAAATAAAATTCAAGCCATTAGATAAGAGACTAGTGTTGTACCGCAAGGTACGAAAGGAAGTTACA